>NW_006773042.1:2586777-2615493 GCF_000442215.2 Lipotes vexillifer
GCTCTTCCTGGCTGCCTTGGTGTTGGCTCATTGGATTCCATGGTTCAGTGACTCTTATCTGAACAGTATGAAACTTTATCACGAAGAGTTTTATTCTGCTTTAAACCTGCAGATGAAAAGTAATTTAGTTCATATGCTGCAGTGATGCAAATCAAAACCCATAACATTTTTATTAATTGCTGAAAGCAGACAGGGTTTCAGAAGCACAAAAGTACCAGCATAGAACTATAGAAACAAAAAAAATCTGAAGACAAGGTCTGGAAAGGTGCCCAGTGTTTTGGAAGTGAAGGGTCTGCTTATATATGATTTTACAAGTGTGATTTTGCTGATGCAAAATCAGTACAAGTAGTTTAAGTTTTAAAAATTCTTTGGCATAAACTAAAGCTTCTTAATTCAAATCTTGACATTAAGCAGATTTTAACTTATTTTTCACTTACAGTGAAAACTGATTTTATTCCTGCTCAGCCCATGTTCCTACCTGCTGTCATTTTGGACACAATTTCATTGTAGTCCCTAAAGTCTTCTCTCATAATAAACAAGTACCTTCCCAGATAGCTAAGGTCTAAGGCATTGTCTACTCTGTAGAAAATAAACGGTGCCTAGCACAGTAGTCAGTGTGAACAACTCAAATAATCGTAAAAGAACTGAAATTTCAACCCTGACTTTTACTGCTCAAAAGAAGGGAAATGGATAAAAATAAAAATCTTTGCCAGTGCAGCAAGTCAGAGATCATTATATATGTCACACACATATACACACACATGCACACCACACTGCACACACATCAAACGAACATAATGAAAGTGCTTGTAGTTTTCCATCAATTCAGTGATGATAACAGTAACATTCAGCACCATGTGACTCAAGGACTTAGTTGTATTTGCAAAATTATTAGTTGTTTCTATGTAATCTTAACTTATCCAGATTAAAAGTGAGAGTTTTTATAGCAAGTATTCTATTCTACACAGTATCTATAGGATTGGCTAGGTGTTTTCTTTCTTACTTTGAGGTGCTTTCACATCACATCCATCCAATAGAGTGGGTTGTATGTCAAAAGTCCTCAAAAGAATCATCTGAGGAACTTGTTAAACTATTGCTCAAGCCCAGTTTCCAGATATTTGATTCAGGAATCTGAATGTTTCCAATATGTTGATGAAGTGATTCTAATGTATGTCATTTGCAAACCACATTTTGAAAGACTGTCTAAAATTTCAGGTTTAAAAATGCTGCTTCACATCTATTAGGATGGCTACTATAAAAAAATGAAAGAAAGAAAATAACAAGTGTTGATGAAGATGTGGAGAAATTGGAACCCTGGTGCACTGTTGATGGGAATGTAAAATGGTTTGGGAAACAGTATGGTGGTTACCTAAAAAATTAAAAATAGAATTAACCATATGATCCGGCAATTCCTCTTTTGGGTACATATTCAAAAGAATTGAAAGTAGAGTCTTAAAGAGATATCTGTACCCCTGGGTTCATAGTAGCATTATTCACAGTAGCCAAAAGGTGGAAGCAACTCCAGTATCTATTGGCCATGAAATGGATGAATGGATACACAAACCGTGGTATATATGTACAAGGAAATATTATTCAGTCTTAAAAAGAAAGGGAATTCTGACACATGCTACAACTTAGATGAGCCTTGAGGACATTATGCTAAGTAAAACAAGCCACACAAATGGAAAAATACTATATGATCCCACTGATTTGAGCAACCTAAAGTAGTCAAATTCATAGAGACAGAAAGTACAATGGTGGTTGCCAGGATCTGGTAGGCAGAGGAACAGGGAGTTGTTTTTTATTGGGTATAGAGTTTCAGTTTTACAGATTAAAAGAGCTCTGGAGATTGGTTGCACAATGACGTGAATGTACTTGGCACTACTAAAGTATACACTTAAAAGCGGTTAAGATGGTACATTTTCTCTTGTGTTGGCTGTGAAGGGAAAGTGGAGATGGACAGCAGTTTGAAGGAGAACAAAGATAAAAAGATTCCTTTTTTAAATGGAAGTGTCTTGAAAAAGACTAAACTGAAGGAAAGGACTCAGTGAAGGCAGAAATGTTGATAATGCAAGGGAATTAAATATAATTTAACATATGTAAAATATATTTGTAATTCACAAGTAAAACTTGGCACCTAGTAGGTTTGCAATACTCTTAATCTTTCCATGTATACTTTGCATCAGAGTGAATAAGGTAAAATGTCTGAGGGACTCTAACTTCCCATAATTCCGAGACGTAAGGAAAGTGGGTAGGTATCATAGTTAAAATCCTACTTATCTGACTGGAACTGTGCTAGCATCGAAATGCTGAATATTTTATCATCAGTTTCAGAAATGCCAAATGGAGAAGGAAGTTCACTTCATTGTTCTTGCACTGCACACTCCTATTCATAAAATGAGTTGATTATATTGATTCTTTGAACAAAATGGTGACTAATACTTCTTAACATGCTAATCTTGGCAATCCTATTGCACTGTTGAGGATAGAGAATACAAATTCCAATATTGGGACCTAGATTTAATTCTGTCTCTTCCAGAGTTTAGAAATAGTCTAGTACTGAAGCTTACAGATCCTGGCATTCCTTTCTCCAAATGGAACAGCCTAGCTCTGGGAGGCTCTGGGCTCTAGGGAGGTGAGGTCACCTCCTGCTGAGGTGCTTCTCTGCCAACACAAAGCAGGACTAAAACATCCATTTTTAATCTGAATGGCCTGCCTCCCAGGTGTTTAGAGAAAATCTAAAGAGTATTCTATGCCTAGAGCACCAATGGAACACTGGGAAATAGATGCTATTTTCAGAGTGGCACATATTTCCACTAAAAACTTCAAAATATGCTTGACACAGGGCTGAGTAGTATTTGAAAGGTAGCAATTTAGATATTTTAAGATTCCAAATAAGCCTCTTTTTGCACATATTTAAATTATTTAAACCATGCATGTATCTTTTTCCCATTATAATTTGTTCCACTTAATTTGCCATAGCTTACAGTTAACTGATCTACCCTCCTATATTTAATGGAAAACAACAGCAACAACTAACTTGTCAGTTGTTGGTTGAGGTGAGAAATCCCCAACAAGTCCTATGAATCATCAAGGGGACTAAAATTTCCTGACGGCTACATTGGTCTTTGCAAAAAGTCTAAACTCTCCACCCATCTGTTACTATAGAAGACTCTGACATATGGTCCTTGTGCTGCTTAATTACACATTTTCTTTTCCACTCCAGTTAACTTATTTCACTTATTTGTCATTTCTAATATTTTAGCTAAAATTATGCCATTTTCTTCCTTTCAGTTTGACTGATAGCAAGAATTTTGATTGCCAGGAAAAAAATGATTCAGTCCTCTAAAATAAAAATGAGGATCTAATCAGCAAAAAGTCCTGAAAGAACATGACATTCTACTTAGGAGATGATTGGCTGCTCATAAGTGAGAGAGCGTGTGTGGGAAACTTCCTTAAGTCCCTGTTATTTGATTAACTTGTAAAGGCTAAGATCGACTGACAAATTCAATTATACATTCAAATTATATTTCTAAATTGGCTTAATTTTTTAAAGTGATGAATGAACCATAGGGGAAAAATTCCATTGCAATGTGAATGAGAAGGTATAAGTCCTAACATTAATAGTATGCCAGTGCACAAAAACTTCCCTGTTTCTCTTGATTAGCTGGATAGGTTTAATGAACAGAAATATCTGGTTTATAGGTCAACTGTGGTGTTTACTTTCTAAGAAGAGAAAGCTCTTTAGGATACAAAAGAGAAAAAACGTGATGATGTCCTTGGAAAAGTAATAAAAGTCCTCTTGGGCTGATTTTATCTTAGTAAAGCAGATCATAAATAAAGAAAACTATTTGTCTATAGATTGTCTTGAAAGGTACAGAATTTGCTAATGACTGCCTGGTAGGAGCAATTCAGGAAGAAGTCATTGCTGATTGCAAAAGACATTTCCGAGTTAGATTCTAATACAGTCACATAGCGATAAGTAATGTGTTGCTAAACATTTGCCCCCTCTGGAGACTTAATGTACCATAGTCAGAAAAAAAAAGAGAAATACTTTCCATATAGTCTCCTATTAAAGTTTGAACCATTGTCAGCACTTGAATATAGTAAATTCCAGTTTTATGGAATAGGTTGAAACCAAGACTATTACATAAAAATTGATTTTGACACAAAATGGATATTAGTTATTTATCCTAAGAATCCTATTGAAAAAAAGTCTATTTGACTAATGAAGGATGATAAAGCATACTACTATTTCTCCTTTTTCCTTCTATACTGATAAATTAGCACACACACAAAACAATAAAATTACATTTAGACTCATAAGTATTATTTAAATCTTCTTTACAAGTCAGTCATTTTTGCTCATCAAAAATGGCATGTTCAATTGAATTTTAACTCTATTAACAAATATTATCGATTGCAGCTTATTATTTTTTATTCTTTAAATTTTACCTGCAAAATTTAGATTATTTAAATTGACTCAGAGAGAGAGCACTGCCCAACGAGCTGCCTTGTAAAGGTAGTTGTGAAGACTGGCAGGATAAAATGTTTGGAACTTTTTTGAGTTTCTTGCATAAGCTTCACTTTTGAGCACTTATTTTCTGCTAGGATAAGTTGCAGATGGGGAAACAGAGGCTCAGAGAAATTAAACACAAGTGCAGAATCATACAGTAAATTGGAGTTTGAGTGCTAGATGGTATAGTTGCAAAGTTTATGAATTTTCTCAAAGTACTTGATATATTAAAAGACAGTGAGCAAAAAGTATACACAAAAGTTCATAGCTGCAGTATTCATAGTAGTCAAAAAGTAGGATCGCCCAAATGTCCATCAACTGATGAATGAATAAATGAAATGTGGCACATTCTACAATGGAACACATTTGACAATAAAAATGAAGTAAAGATGCATGCTACAACATGGATGAACCTTGAAAACTTTATGCTAAGAAGAATAAGTCACAAAAGACCACATATTGTATGATTACACTTAGGTCAAATATCCAGAATAGGCAAATCTATAGAGATAGGATGCAGATTTATGGTTTCCAGGGACTGGGGGAGGCTGGGAAGGGCACTGCTACTGGGCACAGGCCTCTATTTGGAATGATAGCAATGTTCTAAACTTAGATTATTGTTACAGTTGCACAACTGTGATTATACCAAAAGTTGCTGAACTGTACGCTTGAAATGGATGAATTTCCTGGTATATGAATTATGTCTTGATAAGTTGTTAAAAATAATTTGGTTATTCAATGTCACAATGATCCCATGCTTTTTCTTCATTTTACAATATTAGGTGGATGTGTCCTTAGAGATAAAATCATGTAACTCCGAGATCACTTGTGAATATGCCTGGAAATCACACCTCTCCTAGAATTCTGAACAATCAGCATTCCTCCTCATTCCCCTTTACTCTTTCATTTTACAGAAAAAACCCCAGGTTGACCCTCCTTCAGGAGACCAGGCAGAGAGTGTGCTCCACTAACGGCCAGAATAGGAGTGTGCTAATGGATGCTTATGAATCCGAGAACACACAATTAATGCATAAATATAGGCTTTTTAAGTTTTATTATTTATTTAAAAAAATTTTTTTTGGCTGTGTTGGGTCTTCGTTGCTGTGTGTGGGCTTTCTCTAGTTGGGGCCTGCGGGGGCTGCTCTTCATTGCGGTGTGCAGACTTCTTATTGTCGTGTCTTCTCTTGTTGTGGAGCATGGGCTGTATGTGCGTGGGCTTCAGTGTTGTGTCACATGGGCTCAGTAGCTGTGGCTCGCGGGCTCTAGAGTGCAGGCTCAGTAGTTGTGGCGCATGGGCTTAGTTGGTCTGCGGCATGTGGGATCTTCCTGGGCCAGGGATTGAACCCGTGTCCCCTGCGTTGGCAGGCGGATTCTTAACCACTGTGCCACCAGGGAAATCCCCAATGTAGGCTTTTAATGGTAGAATTCCAGTCATCTTGGTGAGAGAGATATACTTTTTAAAATGGTGTGGCTGAATTAGTATTATTCCTTTCAAAGTAGTTACCAAGGGTGGATCTCTATGCTCTAAATATGTTTATTGACTTAAATGCTTATTTTTATTACAATGATTGTTATTGTCACTCTGGAGTTGTTTTAGAAGGTTTTGATACTTTCTCTTGAATAGTGGCAATAACTAATTCTTTGGGGCTGAATTTTATTTTTGAGATATGACAAAAGTAATTAGAATTCAAAGCAAATGAATATGACCAGTAATAACATGGGGCATTGAGTAATCCCACTGGGGTTCAAAAATCAATATCTATCTGGCTTCTCCAAAAGAAGAATTTCAAATTATTTTGAGTAATTGCTGTGCAATTCATTTGATATATTACATGTATTTGTTGGATCTCAATAATTTCCTTAAACACTGGGAAAATGTACTGTTATATAAGGTGACATAAATGAAGACTAATGAACATTTACTAGCACTACAATTTATAAAATGATTTTCATAATCTATCTCAAAAATTCTAAGAAAAGCTGCAAATTTTTTTTATCCTATTTTAATTGAATGTGAGGAAATTAAACAATGAGAAAGTGATAGAGCAGGGCTCATAACTAGATGTGTATACAATAGTTCTAGACCTTTCCTTTTAATTAGGATGTTGTCTTGCACTGCAATTTTATAAGACAACACTTGTCTAGATACACTCACACATATATGATGGCATTCACCCATTCATTCACTCACTTACTCACTCAAAAAACATTTGTTGAAGGCCTACTATGTGGCAGGCACTCTTTCAGGTGCTGGGAATATAGCAGAGAATAAAAACAACCAAAACTCCCTGCTTTCATGGAGTTTATCACATAGCAGAGAAGATGACCATCAAGATAAACGAGCAAAATATATAGTATGTTAGATGGTACAAGTGCTATGGAGAAAAAGAAAGCAAGAGGTGAGGGAGAAAGCCATGGGGGATAATCAGGGGGAGAAAGTTCTAGGCGGAACTCTAGGAAGTTCTGGGAAGAGCCCAGGCTAAGTCTGAAGACTGGAATGTTTTCAGTGTATTCATGGAGAAGTGGTCAAGGAGATAACAAGACCAGATGATGAAGGCAATGTAGACACTATACTGAATTTGGCTCTGGCTGTAGCTAAATGGCATGGGGGAGCTACTGCAGACTTTCAAGGAAAGGGGTGATGTGATAAAACTCATGTTTTACAAGGGGCGCCATGCTGTTGTGTTTAGACTGAAGTGGGGCAGGGCATGTTTCCTAAGGATCCATCTCATTAGTCTAAGTTCACAACAGATATTCTCAGACTCGGCATTTTTATTGCTCCTCATGCCACAGCTTGGACCCAGGTGTCTCTTGCTTTGCCCATTCGGAAAGCTCCCCACAGCTTCCCTACTGTAGGGAATAGTATAAAAATGGTTGTATAGGAACCCAAGGTGGAAACTACCCTATCGTTCCTATATATGGTGGGTACAGCAGATATGAGCAGAAGTCAAAATAATGTCTGTTACTTATACTATGTCCTGGACCTTGAACTCTGGTCACAAAGCAAGATGAAATCTTAATTATACAGGTCTCTACATTCTTTTAGCATTTTAATGTTACCTCTATATTTGTGTTTTAAAAACATAACCTTTTTTTGCCAATAGACCTCAAATCCCTGGTTTCAGAGCCTATTGCCATGAAAAGAGGGAACAAAGAGAAACTTTATCAAGCTGATAGGAAAATACCAAGGAATAGTTCAAACAAGGGACCTACTTGTAGACATTGCTCTTATTTTGGGGGAAAAAGTCTACAGTGGAATTGTTTTAGGGCACATCTCCTTTAACAACTGTATTTCCTTAACCTAGCCAAATATGTAGCGCTAGAACAACAGATTTAGCCAGAATCTAGATGTTATATTTTGCCTTTGGTTCATGTATGTTGGTGGGGGAGTGGTGTGGAATGCAGAAGAGTGAAAGGGAAGGAAGCCAGGTGGCAGCTTTGTGAAATTTGCTGGAAGCAGTGACAAGGGGCAGGGATTGATGGGGATGGGCTGTAGCCCGTATAGGCCACTAGGAATATGCGTTGTGACTCGATTCTCTCAACAGGTGCTGCTCAATGGCTCTTACCTGGTCATACCGCCGGCTTCCTTGGGTGGGACCATGGCCACCATGGTGTCAAAATGGCCTGATTTAGGAAGGGGCACATTTAAGGCCTCTTCTTGGCTACTTCCTAGATTTGCCTACAGAGTAATTGTGGTGGGGGAAGCGGGGGTCATGGCAGCAGAAGCTGATCACGGCTCAAGAGGGACCCTCCAGCTCTGGCAGCACAGGGAAGGGAAGGGGGAGGGGATGTGAAGACAGCAGGACGGAGGGAGAGTGGGCAATGAGGTGGTGGAGCCACCCTTTGACCTTTCATCTCCTGCCTCACCCCTTTCCTCAAAGAGGTGGACAGGCATCTATGTTTGGGACGGCAGGCCAGGTGACTCCCCCCAGCCCTCTACCCCGCCCCAAGCCTGTGGCACCTTGTTCTGGCGCGTGGAGAGACTCTACAGCTGATTCTCACTCTTAAAAGCTTAAAATTAGGGAAAGTAGCAAGTGTGACCTGGTAAGGAGGAAAGAAAATGGAAAATGTGCTCTAGAGGGCTCCAGTGGTGAAGAGCACAGGGCATACCGGAATGAAATCCACTTTTTCACAGCATTTGCAGGAAGTGGATGGCATTAACAGGGTTAAACTGCCTAATGAATTCTGCATCCTGTATGCTCAGCACTCTGAACCGTTCTGTTTTGTCAAGGCTCCTGGGCTGGATGGCTGGCAACGCTCCTCTGACATGAATAAATGTCTCCTGCCCCTACTGGGTTCTGGCTCTCCCTGCTTAAATGAGGAGCCTCCCATTACTCAGTCAGGCATATCTGCTTCCTACTTCGGAGCCTCCATTTCTTGGAAATAACCTGTCAGGTCTCATCTGCTTCATGAAGCTGCCAGTCCCCTGAGAGGAGGACCTTCACTCTGCTCTCCTGTCAGATGCTGGAAACCCAGAAGGGAATAATCCTTCCAATCTGCCAGAAATGGCTTTTGTGATATCAAGGCCTGCCTCAGGGAACCACAATATTCTATACTCAGATGAAAATTAGATTTGTAAGTACACCACTTTCTTTCTTGGGTGGCTTGCAAAACTTCTCACCTTTGTTTGTAGAGAGAATTGCAAGGCCTTTAAATTTATAGCCATTAATAAGCAGGAGTCTGCCTAACACAAATATTGTTTTCCTATATCAGGCAGGTGTGGAGAAAGCTGCAGAGTAGACAAAAGTCTTTTCACCAGTGAAAAATGAACATTAAACTTGCACGTCAGTTCCAAGCATGAAGTGGATTATAGCAGGTGCAATTAATTGCCATTACGTTTATTGGAACCTTGAAAACAGCTAGCAAATGTCCTAGTTGATATGACAGATTCATTAATCATTTAATATATTCCTGCAAATTGATTTATCAATCAAATAGCTACCTCTAGTTGAATAACTCATGACTATCTTATGGCTCTATTCATAACTCTGGTCTGTTTTTTAAAGGAAACCAAAAGACTTTCGCTTAATTTAGATCCCTCAGTTTCAGTAGTTATATAGATTACACCTCAATCTCTTGAAGTTAGAACCACCACAGCAATAAGAGGGATTCACAAAGCAGACATTTGAAAGGGCTGGAAACAACATGTCAGGGTCAGGTATACATTCTTCAGGGGAAGAAATTACACTGACAGAAAGGACTTATTCAAGGGACTGTCTTGAGGACAATGCAGCTGGGCCTCAGGAACAGCTAGACCTTGTCCAAGCCAATTTTAAAGTTGCTAACTGAGCAAAAAGACTTCTTGGAGATATAAACTACTCAAGGTCACTTACTCATCCTCCTTATAGCATCTCTGACAGATGACCAGACAACCTTTCCTTGAATTTCTTTATTGATGGAGGGTTCACTTGCATTCTATTTTGGAATGGTTTTGATTATCAGAATTACTTTTTATTCAGAGTAAAATTTTGACTCCTAGCCCTGGAACTACACAGAGTAAACCTTACACCTCTTCCAGTGACAGCCTTTCTAATATTTGAAGACAGCCATCCTAACCTCTTGAGTTTATTCAGTTCAAGAATGTGATTTTTCATGTATGATGGCTCTAAAATCTCTTCTGTGTCTCCATCTTTTAGATGCATTTCCATTTCCTAAACTTTCACCTAGCACATGATGTTCAGATAAACAGTCTTTAATCTTTTGAAACCTCTGTTTTCTCATCTGTAAAATATATACTCTGTACCTCTTTGGGTTGTTGTAAAGCCTAGCAATGAAGAATATTTAATATCCATCCATCCATATACCTGGCACGAAAAAAGAAAAAAAAAAATGACCACAATACTCCAAATGTGGAAGTATGAGTTCTAACCACCTCCATTGTTTGAAATTCTGAAATTAAGGCAACTTAAGTCTGTTTTGTCTTTATTTGGAACCTTCAGCACATTGTTTACTCCTATTGGGCTGGTTGCCAACTAAAAATCTGTGAAGCATTTTCTAGTGATATCTGCTAGACCATATACGTCCTATCCCGTACTCTATTTGAGGCTATCCTTACAGGCTTTCTTAGGAGGGGACAAAGCTTAATGCCAGTTTATTATGGTGATTAAGAGAAAGAGTTTTCTGGATTTGAAAGTTTGCTCCTCTACTTAATAGTCATGACCAGATATAAGGAATTAAATCTTGCTGAGGCTCAATTTCCTTATCTATATAGTAGGGATCACAATAACACCTATATCAGAGGATTGCTGTGAGGATTAAATGAGCTTTATAAGGTGTTTCTTTGGAGTGCTTGATACATAGGAATCACTCCATAAAATGTGCACTATTGTTATTATTTTAAATGTTCACTCTGTCATGTATCATATTTTTTTTCCTGTCTCTACTATTTCTTTATATAAAGCAGAGAGAAATATTTTAAAAATATAACTAAGACAAAAAACACTATAACTTAAGATCTAAGCCTCTTTTTTACTACCTACCATAATGAAACCTGATCTCTCAAGTTAGATGTAATGCTTTTTCTGTTTAACAAGTAGAGCTTCTTAAAATAAAACAAGGTATAAAAAAACCTCCTTGTAATAAGTTCAGTCACCTTATTAATTTAATTTAGTTGAATTTAATTTAACTTTATTTTTTTTCCATTGGGAACTCATTATGTCATAGGTAAAATGCTAGGGTCAAATGAAGATCTGGTGCCATGCAGTTGTGGTAGCCACATGGAGTGCCTCGATGCTCTTTGGCCACTCATTTATATTGACAGTTTTCTACCTGCTTCCACTAGCCCTTATTCCTGCATCCAGCTCCTTGAGTCTGAATTTTTTTGACCTTGTCAGTTTATTCATTTTGTTCTCTAGAATTTCCATATCTTCCAATACCTCCTGCCATTTACCCTTTTCCTCAGGACTTTCATAGAGCAAAAAAAAAAAAAAAAAACTATCTCAGCTGCCTTAGAATAAGGCTTCAGTCAGGATGGAATATTGCTCAATAAGATATAACAACAATGGTTAAGAGCTTAAGCCTTTTAATCAGACAGCCTTGAATTTGAATTAGAACTTCCCCACTTATTAGGGGTGACTTTGGTTAAGGACACGCCTAAGCCTCTTTTTCTTATCTGTCAAATAGCAGTAATAGTATTTCCTAGGTCTTAAGGGCTTGTTGTGATGATGAAGTGAAATAAAGCATTATTTCACTGTTTAGACAATTCTTGAGTTATTATTAGCTATTGTTCACTTAAATTAAAAAGTATTGATGTCCCACTAAGTACTAGGTGCTGGACCACAGCAATGAACAAAACAAAAATGGCCCCTGCCCTCAGGAGCTCATGGATCAGTGGCCCTATCACCATCATGATCATCATCATCATTGCTGTAGTGGTCATCATTGGTCATCATCCTTAATCTCTCTAAAGACCAAATGGCCGTCAACAGTACACGTGGAAGGAATCTGTAGGTACCTTAATTTGGTGAGTCTGCATTCTTTCTGAGCTTTCCTCCTTTGCTTCACAGTTTTTAATGCTATTTTTGACTTTTTTCTTTTTTTCTTACACATAATACCTGCTTAGTTATTTCCATCAGCTATTTTCCAGCCCTCCTATTTTGAGCCTTAGTCATTGCGATCTCCATTAGGTATTCAAAATTTTAGGTTTAATAGTACAACTTATGACTTTACTGTGACTCTAAAGCTTATTTGTCCTTCTTTTTCCCTTGAGAAATCTTTATATAGCTTTTGAAAATCAGTACATAATTTACCTGTTTCTAGTTGTCCAGTGCCTACATCTCTGTAGTTCCCCCAAAGTTACTGATAGCATCTCAGCAATCTTATTCACAAACTTTTCCAATACCCCGGGATGCAATTTTTTTTTCTATAAATTTATTTATTTATTCATTTATTTAATTTTTGGCTGCATTGGGTCTTTGCTGCTGCACGCGGGTTTTCTCTAGTTGCTGAGAGCTGGGGCTACTTTTTGTTGTGGTGCGCAGCCTTCTCACTGTGGTGGCCTCTCTTGTTGCGGAGCACGGGCTCCAGGCGCGCGGGCTTCAGTAGTTGCGGCTTGCGGGCTCTAAAGCGCAGGCTCAGTAGTTGTGGCGCACGGGCCCAGTTGCTCCGCAGCATGTGGGATCTTCCCGGACCAGGGCTCGAACCCGTGTCCCCTGCATTGGCAGGTGGATTCCCAACCACTGTGCCACCAGGGAAGGCCCCGGGATGCAATTTTTTACTAAGCAAGAGACTTGAATCCATGTAGAGTTTCTAGGTATTCTGTTCTCCACTTAGGGTTTAATTCTCTCTTACTAACATCCTCTCTCCTCATATCAGTCCGTGACAAATAAGATATGAACAAGAATGCAGCTGGGAATTTCTGCATTTTCTATGTCATCTGCTACCATTTGGTCAATGATCTTAACAGCAGATTATTCCTCTCTTATTTGTATCTTATTCTAAACATACTAAAATCATTTTTACTATTCATTTTTAAAAGTCTTCACTTGCTGTACTTAATAATAACTAAAGTACTTCCAATCTTGTATATGTACAGCTTTCAGTGAGAGCTCGTAGAGAATGGTCTGCATCCAGATTCATTCATCTTCTAAGTTAACTCTTCCTACCATTATCAAATTTGGTTTTGTATGATCAGGGTTTTGTTCTGGGGTGCATCTAGTTTCTTTCTGAGCAATATTTGTTTGAGAGATTTTGGCCATTGTCTCTGCTCTATCTTTTAGCAGAAACATTTTTTTAAGAGTAGAGGACGTATTTGTGACTAAATCAAACATTTCTTTCCATGGCTGTTATAAACATTAAGATAATATCATCACATTTGCAGAGATTTGCCATGCTTCCATTTTGCTGTTAATTGGTTCTTCTTGGGTGGTCAGAATTTAGTGCAGATAACACTCCCCCTATTGCTTCCTCTTTCTGCGGAGACACAAAATCATCAGGAAGATAATAAAGAATTTCTTCGATGCTCTGATTCTATCAGGATATAAACCATAGTAGCTGTCCAAATAATGGAAGTCTGTCAGAATTAAGATATTTCGTCTCATAACTGGTATTAGGAGAATCTAACCATCTAACCAGGATGGTGGGGTCATTTATTTCTCAGTCTTTCTTTTGTTCTCACTCTCGTCTTGTGTTCCCAATTGAACGGCGTCCATTATTCTCCCACAGTAAGATGATTATGGTCTCCCCTTACCATTATATATTGGTAATATACACTCTTCTTCTTTATTCTGCTTTTTTGGGGGACCAAATTAGCTTTCCATTGCTATTCACTAGCCATAAACCATTCTGGTCAGTTGTGGGTACCCATGGGATTATACTTGTAATCCTGTGTTTAGATTTCAACTTACATTGTTTATTTAAAACCTGTGAATTGGAATATAGATATGGTAGTCACAACATTTGTGACCAATGCTCTTTATTTTTTCTTTCTTCTCTCATTTTTTTCTAATGTTTTTCTAGGAAGTTGCTAACACAGTGTCCATTATATAGAATTAGTTCAATAAATGTTTGAATGAATATATTAATTTTTATGCTTCAATCTCTGACATATTTCTTATTGGTTTTACTTTAGGGAGGTGGTGAATTTTTCTCTCTCAAATTCTCTTCAATGGTTTAGTGAGCATCATCTCACAATATTCCTTTGGGACATCCTTACAATCTACACAAATATTTTCCAGGAACTCCCATTTTGCTACCTGCAATCGTGATCCAGAAAAACAAATATACTGCTCACCAGCACCATACACACACACACACACACACACACACACACACACACACATGTCAGTTCTTTGTTTCTCTCCCTTTTTTTTTTGTCCAGAGATTCTACTTTCAAATGGTAGAGATAAAAATTGCACTTATGGGCTCCAAAGTCTTTTTCTTTCCTGTATGACACTGAATTTACTAAACGTATTTCCAGATCTGTTTTGGCATACTCCAGACTTACCCACAAACTATCAGAAGTAAATATTTGTTAGTAAATTTTATACTTCTTGGCAGGTTCTCAATTATGTCTCACATTTGTATTCTGGCAAGATAGCTTATCTCCTAACAGACATGTCAGAGCTAGTGTAGGGTTTTAGAAATGTATAATCTTCTAGTGTTTTTTATTTTTCTCTTGCTTATAGCACCACAGGTTAAGGTACAGTCAAATGCATGAAGTAATGTAGTTATTGAAACACCACATGAAAATCAAAGAAATGTATGGATTAAATAACTTAACAAAATAGAATTTTCTGCTATCCAGAGCCATAATAGGCAAACAACTTCCAAAGTTGCCCAAGAAAGGAAAGGAGGATAAGGAGTAATCAGTGCTCATGGTTCACAAATCATGCTGATTCTTTGAAGTCTGGAAGAAATTTTCCCATACAGAAATTTTCCTTTCTTTTTCCTTTTTTCATTTGTTCTCACTTTGGAGAGTTATACCTACCTTTGAAGGTTCCCATAGTCTTAAAGGATCATTGGTTTGTTCCAGAAAGCAGTTTTTGTCTTTTCGTGACGATACATTTGTGAAAGGCTTATGACTTTCCTGACAGACATAGCACTGGCTGACTCTGAATTTAAGTACACCCAGTAGAATGATGGAAACAAGTAGTAATGCCCTTTTCTTGCATGCAACATTTACCCTATTCAGCACATGAGCTCAAGAGAACTTCTAACCCACAGAGCTTATTTTTAATTCATTTTTAAATAAAAATGTTATCATGTGAGTAAACCAGTAAGCCAAATTTAACTTTATGAAACCATACATTTAAGGAATGTATTCGATTTGGAAAATTACCCACATGGCATTGAAATAATCTCACTATATTTTCAATGCCATGTTTGCATTTTTTTTTTTTTTTTTTTTTTTTTCTTGCGTTATGCGGGCCTCTCACTGTTGTGGCCTCTCCCATTTGCGGAGCACAGGCTCCGGACGCGCAGGCTCAGTGGCCATGGCTCACGGGCCCAGCCGCTCCGCGGCATGTGGGATCTTCCCGAAACGGGGCACGAACCCGCGTCTCCTGCATCGGCAGGCGGACTCTCAAGCACTGCGCCACCAGGGAAGCCCCATGTTTGCATTTTTAATGACTAAAGAGATTCTGATTGTCTTTGGGGTACAGAGATATGTTGACCAATGTCAGAGCATTTGTGTGTCAGTCTGGCTGTTGAGAAATTTTACATTTTGCTGCTCCCAGAAGGCTAATAAGCATTGCTCATTTAACAGGAAAAGGACAGTACTAGCATCAAGGCAGGTGAACTGGGAGTTTGATGAACATGGAAGTCAGAAATGATCATGAGTCTATTTCTTACTCCTTCTATACATTTTCTTGGCTACAAACTGCCTTTTTCTGACACTTAAATTCTGTAATGTGTCTAAAGAAGTCCCACTGTGAAAGAAAATGAAAACAATGTTGGCAGGAATTTGCTGGCTCTTCCTGTTAGCCACATATGAGATTCATGAAGACAATTCACAATGCTTCCTAATCATTCAAGTCAACAAGAACGGTCCTTTTGTTGTTCATCCTTATATATTTAAGTGCAAATATGTCACACTCCAAAAATTTGAACTTTCATGTCTATGATTTACAAGGTGAATATTTTCATAAAATTCAAAACATATTTTTTGTTTATCCGTACAGAAAATAAATATTAAATATTCAGAAAGGATTCTAAAGCAGTTCAGAATGCTTTGTGTGTCTGAATTTGATATTTCATGGCATTTTCATCACGTGTATTTGGTATATAGGCAGATATGTATATATAGCAGTACTTGCATGTATTTGTATCTGTCAGTTAAATGTAACCCAATTTTAAACTATTCTCTGAGTTGGAATGTTTTAAACATACAAACAGATCAAACTGTATAGCCATGTCCAAGGTCTTTGAATCTCCAGAGCTGTCCTATGTGGGCTCACTTTAGCTTCAGAGGTCAGTATGAGTACGAATCCCTAGCCCAATTTGGGACGGAGGGACAGAGCTAATCTCATTCCCAAAGCATCCTAAAATGGTGTGACATCTTTATTTAGATATGTTTTATTAGGTAATGCAATGATAAATATATAAAACTCAATGGTTCTCATGGCAGAACTTGTGATGGCCAAAAGCAATTCCAAAAGCTTCTAGATTCTTAATGTGAAAAATACAAAGATTCAAACTTTGGTAATGACACAAAGAAAATAAACATATGTAAATCTAGGTTAATATTGATTAGAAAAAGAAAATTTTGTTTACATTTATTGTCATGTCTCTTTTCCCCCGAGAAACTATTATTAAATTAATGTTATAGGTAATAGATTCCAGTTAACAAATTACATCCACTTACTTCTCTGTTTCCTTTAATTAGTTGCTTTTCCATTTATTTTTTGATGGTATTATGTTGTGTTATTTGATTTTTATAAAGCTTTGTCAGATTTTTAATAGAGAACAAATCATAAATAAATACATACATAACTAACCTGAGTATTTTTCAACAATATCTATAAAACCTGTATGGACAGATGTTTGTGGTTAAGCAGCTCAAACAAAGGAAGTCATAGTCAGTGAACTGTCCTTAAGAAAGAATTTATAAGATCACAAAATTTAATTTCCTTTCTTATAGTTGTAGTATTACAACAGAAATGAACAAAGAAAACAAAGATAAAACACTATAAAACAAATAAAATTCCAAACTTGTAGCCCAGATTGTTTTATAAGTATGTGGTCTAGTTTGTATATGTATATATCCTTAGTTTAATCAACCAGGGTTTTATTTTCTATGCTAAAAATTCTAAATTACAGTACTCTATGAATAAAATAAATAAAATAATTTACAATAAGCTTAGTTTTGAAAGCTTTATAAGACTTGGTCTTCACAGTTTCAAAATTCTAAAACATTATTAAAAGAGCATTCTAATTTCAGTATTTATTGATACATATCAGAAAAAAGATGATTTCTATAGGAATAGCCTGATCTAGTATATTTCTTTTCCTTGGACTCTAAGAAAAGCACCCTAATATGTTGTCTGAGGTTGGGAAGTGAGCTTCTGTGTTAGGGCACCCAGATATTTTTAGGTGCATTTTTTTTCCTCTTAGTTTAGTTTCTGTAATGTTTCACCTACTCTAAATTCCTATAAGCCAGCTTCTAGGTAAATGTCACTGAGCTGACTTGTAATGGTTTTGGGGGGCACAGTTTCACATCTTTGGTCAGAGATGGCATCTGTCATTTACCTAAATTATTAGTTCATCTTTGAAGAAGTCTGGTAAAAAAAAAAAAAAAAAAAGAATATCATGCTAACCATTTGCAAACCGAGGCCCTAGTCAGTTATCTGACATTTATAGGGGCTGAACTGTGTTTTGGACATAAAGTCCTCCACCTTGTGACTGTAATTTAATTTCTCAGTTGTGATGAACCTCTTGCTTTTTGAAGAGAGTTACTGATGTAACTCAAAAACCTTGGGTTTTTATTAATGAGATTCTGAGTGAACAAAAGTAATACTAATCAATTCAGAGGGAAGTATATTTTTAAATGTTCTTTCCCACATATTGGTGAGATCCTATTAAAATACTTAATGCATGGGTTATTTTCCCTTGTGACGTCCATGAGTTTGCCTGATTTTTCATCTAATTCCCATAATGTTCATCTGTAGAACAATGATTATAGAGTCACTCGTTTAAAGGGTGAAAATAGCTTATTCTGAATATTAGTAATGAGGTGTGTAGGAAGTCATCAAAATGTGAAGTCATCTTTATAAACACATAGTCCTTTTAGTATTTGCTATGAGCAAAGAATTCCGCTAGATTCTAAACCTTACTTAATTAGCATGGTGCAAGAAAAAGAAATGAAAACTTAATTTTCCCTCTATTTGTTTTTAGATCTAATACCAATAAAGCTGTACTTTATCGACATTGTTTATATTTTTTACTGTATTTTTGACTATAAGACTAAGATTTTGCATATTAAATTGAATTCTTATAATAGCAATGTGAAGTTCAAGATAAAAATACTATGCTTTGGCCTGAGAGCTGTTTTAATTTTTAAAAATATAATCATCTTTTCATCACTGTGTGAGATTTTATACACCACTGG
Organism: Lipotes vexillifer; assembly: GCF_000442215.2. NCBI lineage: Eukaryota > Metazoa > Chordata > Mammalia > Artiodactyla > Lipotidae > Lipotes > Lipotes vexillifer. The sequence continues at coordinate 2,605,338 of NW_006773042.1, forward strand.
AATTGATCCATTACAGAACAGAGATTCCACATGCCATGAGCAGTCCTCACAGTTAGAGGCAACGGAGTATGGGCAAAAGGGCACAGAGGGCATGTGTTGACTCATCAGTATAGTAGGCTGCTCCTTAGGAGGAAATATTCCACAACCCATAAACTATGAATAATACAGAGTGAATAATTACATATTCACCCAGGCCTGAAACATCGGTAAATGTTTCTTTTCTTCTGTCTGCAAGAGTAGGTACAGGTTGAAAATGTTAATTTTGAAATATTGAATAAAAAAAGATCATAGTTACAAATAGCAGGGAAGATAAAGAGATCAGGACACAATGCCAAACATTCCAGGTTCTGGAGGATAATATTAATATACAACATTTATTGAGGGCTCAAGATATGGCAGGCACTGTTCTAAATATTTGCCTAGTTTTGTTAACTCATATAATCCTCCCTCAAACCTTATGAGGTAGATACTATAATTGTTAGGCTGTGGCAGATCTTATTGTCCAAATATGATTACAGTGACCTCTCTCAGGCTACATGCTTTTCTACAAGGTAATTTGCCGTTCCCTCCATCAGGATGGGGAGCCTAATTCTTCACCTCACGAATCTGGGACTTCCAAGCCTAGGTCATAAAAGCCTTACGGCTTCCTCTTGGGTCTCTCAGAAGGGACCCTCCTGGAATACTCTTGCCCTCCAAACTAAGCTTCCATGCTAGAAAAAGTCCAAGGTACGTGGAGAGGTCACGAGTAGGTGCGTAGTCACTCTGACTCATCCCGGGCTGAGCCCCCAGTGGTAGCTGGCATCAACTGCCACCCATGTGAATGAGCCAACTTGGATGCCCAGTTCAAATGACTCCAGCTGCAGCTCCAGCCATCATCTGACGGAGCTCCCAAAGCCAGAACCACATGGCTGAGGCTCGAGCAACACACAGAACCCTGAGAGATAGTAAATTGTTGCTTGAAACCACTAACCTTAGGGGTCCATATATAACAACAACCAACTAGATCGCACTCCCATTTTACAGACGGAAGCTGAAGTACCAAAAGGTTAAAAAATTTACCCAGTGTCCTACTAAAAAGTGGAGTTTCTAGGACTGGAACATAGGTAGCAACTCTCAGCCTTTACCCTATACTCCCCCTACACCATTCTAGAAAATATTCCATGTTGTTACCAGCAGTGACAGAGCTGTGGACTGCATGGATGACTCTGACGGCCTTCTGTGGCAATTCTTCTGTTCCTAAATAACATCCCTTCCTTTTTTCTATTGACAATGACTTGATTTTTTTTTTTTTTTTCTGCTGAAACATTGGAGTTGGACAGGGAAATTAAAATGGCAAATCTGATACAGCTTTGAAAAATACAGTACATAAATTACTATCACATTAAGATGATTACAGCATAGAAATGACAGTCAAAAGTAATGAGGAAAGACCTCTTTTCTAGAGAGTAAAGCAATTACCCTGCACGATTTCAAGTTGGCTGTAAATCTAAGATACACTGCCCGCCTGCTTCTTACACAGATCTGGTGTTTCTGTGTCATTGTTATGTTACTTAATGATACCAATTATTTAAAAATTAAGCACAGGGTACTCATGACATGTTATTTATTATATCCGAGTGGAGACGATTTCGACTTTTCTTCAGGGTAGCACAGCCATTCACGACTCCTTCTCATGCCTTTCATATTTTCCCTGAAGCTGTACTTTTTTTATGCTAACACTTTTAGTGGAAATTTCTGACATAAAAAATTAAAAAGGTCAGTTTTATGATGAAGCACAGTAGCTTAGGTATTCTAAATGGCACCCTAGACTAAAGAATCTAATTGCTTTTTCATAGCACAATTCTCTCAAGTGCCCACACTGCAAACTGGCCTAGACAGAGACCAGGAAGCATCTCTCTTCTTTTTCAAGGTCCGCTGGGACTTCCTGAGATGAGTGAAGCCATAAAAAAATAGAAATCACCTGGAGCCTGTGAAAATTATAATCGAGTAAAACTTACAGTTACGACAATCTTAATCCATCTGTCTCTGTGTATTCGCCTCATGTTTTGTCACCTGTTTGGTCACAGGTGTACTTTTAATCAAGTTAGAGATGGCACAACCCCCCCAAACTAAGACTTCTTTTTTTTTTTTTTTTGCGGTACGCGGGCCTCTCACTGCTGTGGCCTCTCCCGTTGCGGAGCACAGACTCCAGACGCGCAGGCTCAGCGGCCATGGCTCACGGGCCCAGCCGCTCCACGGCATGTGGGATCTTCCCGGACCGGGGCACGAACCCGTGTCCCCTGCATCGGCAGGCGGTCTCTCAACCACTGCGCCACCAGGGAAGCCCAAACTAAGACTTCTGAGTGCAGGACACACAGATGTCATTTCCGGCCCATGTAGACTGACCAGCTGCAGAGATGGGTTACAAGTCCATGTACTGCCAGGGTGTGAGATACAGGAATTTAAAGGGCAAGACAAACTGAGGGCCTGGGTTCTTCCCAGAGGAAGTATTTTCTGAAGTAATCTTGTTCTGATTTCTCTTAGTACACAGTAGAAATAGCACTATCTGTATACTTTAGAGGAACAATAAAATTTAGCAATTTGGGGTAGAAATAATACAGGTAACAAAAGTTAGCTTAAGTGCTCTAAATAGCAAATGCCTGTTAACCTACATTTATTTTGTGGGCCTGAAATCCTGCATTAGTTTCTGCTGGAGTTCATAAAAGCGTTGTTTATGCAAGTAAGTATTAAAGTGTCACAATGTTTACCATTTAGGAGAGCTCTAGTGTAACAGAGACATGTAAGTGTACTTATAACTGCAATATAAAAAACAATAAGTATTTCATATGATGGAAAAATTATGAGCTAAGAACTCAGGATCTATGTTAGGTATTACATGGTTAATGAGCCATTAGATTAGAAATCTCTTCAGTAACCAAGGAGTAAGCCAGAGACATTATCTAACTAATTTAACTATATTTATCAACACAAAACATTTTTTTCCTTATTTTTCTTCTGATTCCCATACATTCTGCCACTATTTTTGTCATATTTATTGCCTTTGAACAGTTACCTTTGTGTGGATTCTGAAATCTAGTTGATTGGCTTTGGTCATCATAAGGTCTAGGAATTCTGCCAAAGCTCAGGTTATGTGTTCTGACTATTAGACTTTTAGTGATTTTACTGCACTTTAATTTTAAAAAGCTTTTCAAGACTTAAGAAAGCCCTGGGAGAAAAGTGATTAATATTATGAGTTCTAGTTTATATAATGGAGGTGACAGAGGTGATGTGAAAGTAACTCACTGAAGGTCATGCAATGAGTCAATAGAAAAGATTCCTTTTTTTTTTTTTTCTTTAAAGCCTTGTTTGCTTACTGAGACACTAAGTCCCAAGTGAGCCTGTTTGGAAGGCACATTCATAAAAGTGACAAAGAAAGAACAGTGGCCCAAATAAGTCCTGGTTCTGCCAGCTATTGAGCAAGTTACCTAAATTGTTTAATTTCAATCTTCTTGACCTATACAGCTACTGCTAGTTTTTTTTTCCCCGCACAAAATAGACCCTTTTACTTTTTTGTATATATGTACAATCAAACCCATGAGATAACATCAGTTTCTTTGGGTCTTAAGAATGGACCTAAAAGTGGTTGTAGTTTCAGCAATTTAACTTGTTGGGGTGACAGTTAAGTGTTTCTGTTGCAAGGGATTTATTTTGTTTCCCATGATAATGGCCTAAGAAAGGCCTGATGTCAGGCAGGAGAGGGGAACCCCCATTATCTGTTCTGGAAGACAGCGAATCTGGGGGCACATTTTCAATCCCATAGGCCTCAGGACACTGGAGGTAGCTCGTCTAGGACACAAGGTAGGGAGAAAACTCTGAAGAAAACCAGTTTGTCTTTGGCTCCCTTTTCTATATAAGCCTATGTGTTCTTTGAGTCCTCCTCCTTTAACAAAATTTGCCCTCCATTTTCATCTTTTTAATGAGATTCTACAATGGGGTATTTTTTATGCATAATAGTATTCTGATAGTAAATTCCCTCTCAAGTCACAAGGCAGGTTGCCCAGAACCCTCCAGGACTTTTGGTTTAGGATGGACATGGTCTAGGATTTGGTTATTAAGATGGGACCACTGTACTTTGTAAATGCACAGAAAAGTATTTAACCCTCCTGAAGCTCTCACGAATCAATAGGTGGGACTGCATTAAAAATTTTTATAAGGGAGTAATGTAATGTTTATATTGTATCTGAGATTCATTCCATTGCGCGGGTAAGAGTAGATTTGCCCCAAAAACGTCCTCTGTGAGTTTAGGAAAATGGGATTCTGGGCTGGTCCACCTCTCTGACATACGCATGTATCTCAATCTTCTGCAGAATAAATTATTTTGAGAAGCAGGAGTAGAGAGGGCAGTTTATTCATTCTTGACAGATCACAAGGTATTGTCCATATTGACAATCTGTTTTTTCTGGGCAGGCTGTAGTAGCGGTAAATCTTACTAACCTGGTCAAAGTCAAATGAAGACATTAAGAGAAACAGAGCACAGTCCTTCCATGCACCAGTGAAAAAACACTGTCCAAAAAAGGGGGGTGGGGCAGAGATATTCAAAGGCATATGTTGCATATTACAAAGTTCTACTAGAGTAAAACAAAACAAACCCAACTCAAAAAAAAGGTGAAACTTCTATTCACCTATTCATATATTTCAGGTAAAACAAAATTCAAATGTTTTTATTAAATCTACTGGCACTTTTAGCTGGCTCTGCAAATATAGTCCTTACTCCTGTCAATAAATATTCATGTTAATTTTCTGGGTAAAAAATCAATTTCATGCTAGCAGAATACTGTGGAATGTGGTTAGATTAAACTATGGCTCCCGGCTACATGTTTCCAGCACCAAAAATAACCATATGGTGTTGAATGTGTGCAGGTCACTCTGGAGATTTACTGTAATTATGTCATGATGTACTTATTGTTATGGATTCAGCAGCCTTTCTTGCCTCTTACCTGCTTTGTTCAAGAGCAGCTGCTGGCTTCAAGCTGTTGTCTGTTTCCAGCACAGAGGCTGAATGAAGAAATGCTTTCTAGGGAAGTCATGTTCCACAGCAGGAACAGCAACAATAAAGGGATTCAATGCGGGGACATAAAGTTCACTGGGCAAAAGTCTAGTAATCAGCCGGTGCTAATTTAATAGTGCCAGTTCCAATCGGTAAATAACACTGCCTATGAAATTTATGCAGAGTTGAAAGGGATGGGGGATGTATTTAGTGGACAGAAGAATAAAATACTGCTTTGTGGAGTGCCTGATTGTGATGGTTTCATTAAAACGATTGCATGAGTGAGCTTCAACTACTATTTATACTCACCGTGTGTGCCAGGACGGCAGAATCGTGGATGCCAGGGTGCAGAACATTTCATAATTTTTAGCTAGATAATTCTCAGTAAAGATATGTATATAATCGCACACACACATACTTTACGCATCATACATTAAGTGTTCACATATGCAAGTAGAAGTGCTTTTAAGCAAATGCCTAAAACGCTTGATAGAATGGTATGTATGAGATGCAGATTTATGGTAATTATTTTGGATTACTGACTTTCTGGCAATAGTATCTGTTTCCCCCCTTTTGTTTCTTTAATGTGTTTTTAAATTGGTTTTAAAAATGTACCTTTATTCATACAGTTTACCAGGAAGTAGGTAGGACTGAAACAGATGCAACTCAGGGGACTTTATTTCTCCCACCAAGTCCCCCTGGATTCTTAGGGTTCTTGTTCCACCGGCCCTTAGACAGGAAGTATACAAATAATGGGGGTTATAAGGAATGATGTGCCCATGTGTCCATGTCCAGTGTCTCTGGACCCCTCTGGCTCCTCCTGGCATGTCCCCCTCAGAGCACTTCCTATGCTCCAGTCACACAAATGCTGGCCTTTCTCCTCCCTCTTTACCTGCTGCTCCTGGATAACTCTTCTCACCTTCAAGACTAAGTCAGGGGAAACTTCACCGCTGATTTCCTAATCTCAAGTGGGCTAACTGTTCCTTATCTGAGTTCCCCTATTTTCTGGGCTTTTTTTCTATACAACTACTTATCATATCACTTTGTAATATTTGCTTTCAACCTGGAATATACGCCTTAGGGCAGTATATTGTATATTTGTATACAAAATGATGCTGTCCTGACCTTGAAGACTTACAAATGGATGCTTTTCTATGAATGTGACTTGAGAGAGATGTACAGCGTAAAGTACAGGCTATCGTGGATCGTGAGTCCCTAACATCTGCATTGTGACGTGGACCCCCTCATTGTAATGAGTTCAAATTACACTAATTGCTCCAATTAATAGGTTGGGTATTTAAACGATTATGGTTCCCATATCAAATGCATAGTTTATCTTGGGTTAACACTGGAGTCTGCTCCACATGAATGATTTTTTCATAGTAAGTGATTATAATATATAGGGTCCTCAAGGCCTTCATCATAATCATTAATCATGAGAAAAATAACCACCTTAATTTTTTTAAATTACTTTATTTCATTCCCACTTGACTCACTTAACTTTATGTTTACTTTAGATTATGATATGAGGGAGGGTCAAATAGCACCTTTATGAGAATATGAATACTTTAACTCAATGGCTATTATGTCATCTACAAATTTGAAGTCGTTTGCATAAAAATCTGAGAAGAATAGGAAAGCTATTTTTGCGTACTCCTTCCATCCTACTTTTACGCCTTATAAAAATATTAAAAAGTAAAGCTAGAATGGAATATTACTTTACTGATGTATTAGTAAATTATAATTTACTAGTTATACTAGTAGTCAGTATTTCAAAGAAAGGCAAATGTATTAGTAAATGTAGTACATTTTATAATAGAGGTGGTTTTAGATCCCTTTTATAACAGATAGTTAAATACTCAGTTTTGTCCAAATAACACTTGCCAGATTTTTATCCTGTACCTTTAAGTTCCAAAATATAACAAACTGCATTTTGATCATCTGATGACTCTAGGGCAATTATAGTACACCAGACATAGGAAAGAGGTTAGAAAGCTGTGATCCAAGTCCTTTAAGATTTATATTCAAAAGAGAAACTATAAAGCACACTTGAATTTTTATCATGTGCTTTTTCCCACTGTGTGTTTCCTGACTGTGCTTCTTCTGTGTTACAAGAGGAGGTGAATATCTCGGAGTTGAAAAATCAAATAGGTCAACTTTTTCAATGGATAATGCTGGGTGTATAATTTTTCCCCATCCTTTTGTGGCAGGGTGGACTTCCTGAAGGGATAGACATGAAAAGGAAGCTTGCATAATGCAGAAGGAAAAAGAGAAATGTAAAGTTAGTGAATTGATGTAGGAGCCAGAGCCTACACAACCTGAAAATAAGGAACAAAGATGGAAACATACATAAGAGGCCATGGCCCTGAGTCTGCCTGGACTCCTAGGGGAGGCGCTAGTCTGAAAGGCAAAAAAAAATGTTGTGAAAAATTTAAATTTTATACAGGAGTGACAGGGAGCAAACAATTTGGGGACTGGCAGGCAAGAAAGCTGGTTTTGGCAGCAGTATTTTGTGCTGATTGGAAAGGAGATAGATTGAGAGCAGCGAGGTTACATAGAAATTAAGTTGTAGTAGTTCAGGAGTGTAGTGATGAGAGTGAAGATCGCCATCTGGTCAGTGGGGATGGAGGGGTTATTTCTACCTTTTGGTAGAAGTGATCCGGAATTTTTGGACAATCTGAATGAAGCATAAAAAATATGGAGGTAAAGACAAGCTTAATTCCATGCTTGGAATAAAAGTAATGTTTCCTACAGTGCAATTTGGAAAGGGGGGGGCGTTGAAAGGGAAATATAAAAAGTCACAAGTTTATCTGCGGCCTTTTTTTTTTGCATCCTTTTCTTTTGCAAGACGTTGGGAGAGTAGGATAAGGTAAATAGATGGGGGGTCTTAAATATTTGATTCTGAAATGACAGGCAAAAGGAAGTTATGTGACAATATGAATACAGTTCTTAGGAGGAAAAGTGCCACTACAATGTATAGAATAACAGAACAGAAGAGGAGGGAGTGGAGTCAGTATCTTTGAAAAGAAAGCAGTTAAAACCACCCAGGTGAGACGGGAAGAGACAGCGAAGGTGGCAACAGGGAGAAAGGCTCAACCTGAGTTGCATCGCAGATGAAGAAGAGGTAGGAGGAGCCCAACTGGAGCAAAAAGGGACAGGGGAAAAAATTCTCTTAAGGTTGAAAGAGCCTGAGGAAGAAAAACAAGTGTGGCTCAAAACAGATACATTCAAACTCAAAAACAGAGTAAAAGGATATAAATATAAAATCTGTTGAGGTAAAGCACTGAATGTGATACAAGAATGACACTTGGCTATATTGTTATTTCTGTTAGCATTTAGAAAACAGCAGGAAAAAAAATTAACAGAAAATCAGTGATATCATTAAATTGGGGACATTAGAAATGTTTTGTATCCAGAGGATACTCACACTCAGGGTAGAGGAAAATTAATCTGTGATGAATAAAGTTGGTTATTAAATTGTTTTCCAAAAGAGTGATGGTCACAGTTGAAACAAGAAAAGAAGAATAATTAATCAGTGATAAAGGGGCAGGATTTGAATAAAAGGAAGTTCTATAAGACACTGTAGCAGACAGACTCTAGGAGGGTCCCCATGAATCTTCCCTCCTCACATTTATGGCTTTGCAAAGCTTTTGAGTGTGGCCTGCAACCTGCTTCTAGCCAGTAAAATACAGTGAAGGTGACAGGATGTATGCAATTACATATTCATGATTACCTACATAAGGTTGTAGGGCCTGTCTTGCAGTAGTCTCCCTCTTGCTTGCTGGCTTTACGAAGCAAGCTGCCATGTTGTAGGCTGCCTATATAAGGCAGTGTCTTAATCAGTTTGGGCTTCTATAACAAAGTACTGGGAGGCTTATAACCAACATAAGTTTATTTCTCACAGTTCTAGAGGTTGGAAGTCCCAGATCAAGGTGCCAGCATGGTTGGGTTCTGGTGAGGGCCCTCTTCTGGGCTGCAGACAGCCAACTGCTTGTATCCTCACATGGTTGAGAGCACAGAGAGCTAGAGCAAGCCCTCATGCCTCTCCTTTTTTTTTTTTTTTTTTTTTTTTTTTTGCGGTGCGCCGGCCTCTCACCGTTGTGGCCCCTCCCGTTGCGGAGCACAGGCTCCGGACGCGCAGGCTCAGCGGCCATGGCTCATAGGCCCAGCTGCTCCGTGGCACGTGGGATCCTCCCGGACTGGGGTACGAACCCGTGTCCCCTGCATCGGCAGGCGGACTCTCAACCACTGCGCCACCAGGGAAGCCCTCATGTCTCTTCTTATAAGGACAGTAAACCCATTCAGAAGGACTCTACCTCTCAAAGGCCCTACATCTTAATTCCATCACGTTTGGGGTTAGGATTCCAACATATGAATTTTGAGGGGATACGTTTACTCTATAACAGGCAGCCCATAAGATGATGGCAGGCAGCCTCTAAGGCTGAGGGCATTGACTGACAAACAGCAAGAAACAGAAGCCCTCAGTCCTATATCCACACAGAACTGAATTCTGCCAACAACCTCACAGAGCATGTAAGTGAATCCTTCCCCATCCAGTCCTCAGCTGAGACCACAGCCCTGGCCAAAACCTTGATGATTACCTTTTGAGAAACTCTGAAGTGGAGGACTCAGCCAAGCTATGCCAGAATTCTTTCCCACAGAAACTGTTAGATAATAAATGAGTGTTGTTTTAAACTGCTAAATTTCTGGGAAAGTGATGTAGCAGTAACAGATGAGTATTACAGACACCAACGTATAATAAAGAAGTTTCTGGCCTAGTGAGAACAGAATTGTATTTTAGTAGTCAAGGTACTTTACCTTTCTGAGTTGTGGTTTGTCTTATTCATAAAGTGAGGGAGTTGGACTAGATAATCTAGTCCTAATCTCTCTTGTCCTTTCCAGCTTGAATTTGATTTAAATGAACAATTTTTAAGATAAGGGGTTTTTATAATAGTCCATGTAGGAATTTTTTTTTTTTTTGCAGTACGTGGGCCTTTCACTGTTGTGGCTTCTCCCATTGCGGAGCACAGGCTCCGGATGCGCAGGCTCAGCAGCCATGGCTCACGGGCCCAGCCGCTCCGCGGCATGTGGGATCTTCCCGGACCGGGGCACGAACCCGCGTCCCCTGCA
>NW_006773042.1:2615608-2665812 GCF_000442215.2 Lipotes vexillifer
GCATCGGCAGGCGGACTCTCAACCACTGCGCCACCAGGGAAGCCCTCCAGGGAAGCCCACCATATAGGAATTTTTAAAAATTGTGCATTTGTATCTTTTTGCTAGGCACAATGATAACCACTTTCCATATGTTTTCACTTTGACTTCCCCAAATTCTTTTTTATTACCCCCATTCTAAAAGATGAGAATGCTAATGTTAGAGGATATTCATATTTACCAAGTACACAGAGCTATTGTGTGTCAGAGCTATGATTTGCATCCAGATCTGTCTGATTACAAAGTTCATGCTATTAACTGACAGCCTTTGTGGGAAGATGTAATGATTAGAGTATAGTTTAGGCTAGAAATAAACTTTGCCTTTATGGATTCCTGAGGAAGCCAGGGCCAAGTAAAGCTTGGAATAGGATCTATGAGTTTTACATATAATCAGTGTGTTTTTTTTTTGGGCCACACCACACAGCTTGTAGGATCTCAGTTGCCCAAACAGGGATTGAACCCAGGCCCTTGACAGTGAGAGCACAGAGCCCTAACCCCTGGACAGCCAGGGAACTCCCTCTAGTAAGTCTTCATATCACCTCAGTTTAGGGTTTATTCTCCCTATTTTGACTTTTTTTATTCAACAGCATCTTTCGTGAAATCAGTTCACTTCCACAGTGGGTTGACCAGAAAATTCTCTAAAATCTCTTTCAGTTTCTATATCCTATGTTGTATGACTCAGTTGATGTGCTTTGCATAACTTCTTGCAAACAACTTCAAATATAATATGGTTTACAAGTCTTTAGTGTTCAATTTTGAACAACGACAAATTGATCATACTTTGAGAAATCACTGCATTAAACAATCACATTTCATATTTAATGTATCTTTTTTACTAATTATAATTATTCTTTGTCTTTTAGCTTAAAGTTGAATCCTTCACCTCTCCACAAGGACTGAAATAGGCAGAACCTTTATGTTGCTCAGCTCTCTGTAGCAGCCTTCCATATGTTTACTTCAAGTCACTTGTGACATGAGAAATATTCCAAGTACTTAGTTATTTACTTAATTTGCCAGTCTCTCATCTTCAGAAGCCCCCAACCTAGTGGATTTTAAACCTCTAAACAGATGTCCAGACATATCAGGAACTAAGAAATATGGTTAAGTGACTGGCTGGCTAATGAAAAAGGCTGGAGACAAAGATGGGGAGCATATTGTGAAAACCACTGTGTGTCAGACTAAGGAACTTGTATTTTCACCCTCTTGGCTAGAAGAAACCCATTGCAAGGATTAAATTCATCAGACTTTCATTCTTGTTTCTCTTTGATGGGCTTTTTATATTTTTATGAAATTTCTTTCTATTCACTGCCCCCCGCCAAATGCTTCAAAATAATATACTATGGGAACTGTTTTTCAGCATTTTGCTTTTGCTAAGGCAGTAGTTGTCAAACTTTACTGTGCAGCAGAATCACCTGGAGGAGTTGTTAAAGAAGATTGCCGGGCCCTGTCACACTGTTTCTGATTTGGTGGTCTGGGGAGAGGGTCTGAGAATCTGCATTTTTAACAAGTTTCCACGTGCTGCCGATGTTCCTGGTCCAAAGACCACATTTTGAGAAACCCAGTGCTCAGGAATATCCACTGCAAGTCATTAGGCTGTTAACTGCAGTTCTATATTTTTTTAAATGTAAAATGTTTTCAGTAGCTTCATGCAAATATAAAATTTCAAGCAGACATATAGTTATTATCTTATTGCCTTTGAAGATATCAGATTACAAGTGTAACCAGTCTTATGGAATTGGTACATTCCTGAAACTATTCATATGTTGAATTGCATTTTACATCACTAAGGAAACAAACTTTTGGTTGAATTCTCAAGAGAGGAAAAAATATTTTATGGTATAAAGCTCACCCCTAATTTGTTGGTTTGAATGCTTTTAGCGTTTTGAAACTTAATGGCTTCTTACTGTGGGGACTCACTTATAAAGAGCCCATTCTTCTTTAGAAATGAAGTGATTTTTACCGGATCACAGGGAGCCCCAACTTTCTACAAAACTCTCAGAGGGAGCCAGAACCTTGTGGGCTTTGTCATTTACTGCCAAGTCCCAGATCTCTCTGCATAGAGACTGTTTTTCCGCAACTTGCTGTGAATAAGAACAGCTGCCCCTTTTGTCTTTGCTTTTGAAGGCAGTACATATGCTTGAGTGATTGAACAGAGGCTGGTGTTGGCTCTTCACGTGCTAAAGCAGGAGGGAGATCTAATCTGGTACATACCCTCTGGTCAAGTACCCACCCACAAAGCTAATTAAAATGTGTGATGGACATTGTGGCACATGACTCTTTTTGAATTATGGTTTTCTCAGGGTATACGTCCAGTGGTGGGATTGCTGGGTCATATGGTAGTTTTATTTTTAGTTTTTTAAGGAACCTCCATACTGTTCTCCATAGTGGCTGTATCAATTTACATTTCTACCAGCAGTGCAAGAGGGTTCCCTTTTCTCCACACCCTCTCCACCATTTATTGTTTGTAGATTTTTTGATGATTTTGATGATTTACAATAGCCAGGACATGGAAGCAACCTAAGTGTCCATAACAGATGAATGGATAAGGAAGATATTACTCAGCCTTAAAAAGAAACGAAATTGAATTATTTGTAGATGGACCTAGAGTCTGTCATACAGTGAAGTAAGTCAGAAAGAGAAAAACAAATACCGTATGCTAACACATATATATGGAATCTAAAAAAAAAAAAAGGTTCTGAAGAACCTAGGGGCAGGACAGAAATAAAGACGCAGACGTAGAAAACGGACTTGAGGACACGGGGAGGGGGAAGGGTAAGCTGGGATGAAGTGAGAGAATGGCATGGACATATATACACTACCAAATGTAAAATAGATAGCTCATAGGAAGCAGCCACATAGCACAGGGAGATCAGCTCGGTGCTTTGTGTCCACCTAGAGAGGTGGGATAGGGAGGGTGGGAGGGAGACGCAAGAGGGAGGGGATATGGGGATATACGTATGCATATAGCTGATTCACTTTGTTATACAGCAGAAACTAACACAACAGTGTAAACCAATTATACTCCAATAAAGATGTTAAAAAAAAAATGTGCTGGGCTGCTGCTGGGCTCTCACACACTATCCTCTAGATGGGGTTCCTGCCCTTCATGTGGAATCGGCTTGGTAGACCCATTACCAAACTCCCTTCTTCCAGTGAACTCTATGCAAAAGAAAAAAGAAAAAGGAAAATAGCTTCTTTGAATGGGGGAACTATTGACATGTGGCAGCACAGGAGTGACAGAGATTCAGATCTGTATAAAGAGATAATTCAGACAAATATAGGCAATGTAAAGAAGTCTCATTAAAAAGTCCACATCGAAATATACCGAGACTTATCTTGTCACCCACAGGAATAGAAGTTTCTGTTTTCCATGATCACATTAAAGAGGACAGGAACATATAATCCTTTTTCTGCTAATGGAATGTGACTACAGTAGTGAATTAACACTTTCTTCTTATGGTTCATTCTGATTCAGTAAATGGCACAGGTGATATTTCACCTGTCAAGTGTTTACTTATGTTTGTTCCAAAATGTGTTGAGGAAGAGGGTGGGTGGGAAATCCAGGCTGATCTTGATCAGAGAACAGAGTGTATTCTCTACTTAGAGCTGAACATTTATCATGACATATGCTGGCTGCACAGTCAAAGCTTATCACCGCCCACAACTTCCGAAGCACGACAGGATAGCTCTGCGGGGTCCGCTTCCTCGCAGATGCGGTTTGATATGTCAAGGGCAGGACCTGAGTAAAGTGGAGGTAATACATTCAGCTGGACCTTCTTTGTGTGAGTGACTGGGGAGGCTTTATTAATCTGACCTCATAAAATTTTTTAAAAAGCTTATTTAATCCAGTTTATAGTTCTCTGATGAGAACTGGTCATAATTTCAGGTTGGAATATATCAATCTTTATATTAGAGAACATTGATTTATATTGACCCTAAAACATAGATCAAGAGGAGAAATTTCATTCAAGTCAGCACATTGTGTTTATATTTTATCACAGGTGTTGGGAGTCTTTTTCCCTCTGGACTGAAGTGACTTTAAATACTACTTTGCTTACACAATTCTTTATAAGACTTAATTCTGAGCTGACACAATAATGTCCTATGGTTGTGAGTTCCTACAAAGATATTGATGTCTACTGTAAGAACTTTATGTCACGTAAGCTTAAAGTTAATATTTCAGCTAATAAAAGATTTTTAATGTTATGCCCCCAGTCAAATGTTGTGACTCTTTTATAAGTCATAAACAAATTAATACTGTGACCACTTTCAAGTGTATGGTGTCAGCATCTCTTTAAAATAGACTTTTTGAAATTTTCTAACTTATGACTATAACATTCCCCATTCTACACTGGACACTAATTATTAAAATTTGGTATCTCTCTGATCATAGCTCTCTGGCTATTTCTTTTTTTTTTTTTTTTTTCTTAACATCTTTATTGGAGTATAATTGCTTTACAATGGTGTGTTAGTTTCTGCTTTATAACAAAGTGAACCAGTTATACATATACATGTATCCCCATATCTCTTCCCTCTTGCGTCTCCCTCCCTCCCACCCTCCCTATTCTGGCTATTTCATGATTAGCCATTTCTTGATAATTTGTCCTCTGAATCTGTTCACCATTTTATTTAAGTGTGTCACCAATAATTTTTATTCCTAAAAGAAAACTTGGATTAATACATGTATATAAATGCTTTGGGGATTGAAGTAAATCTTAGCTTTCTTGAAGGATATGCATGTGGTATCCTTTGCCGGTGTTTGCTCTCTCTTTACATTTCTCTGACATTTCCCCTGCCTTTCCTGTCATTGTTCTCCTCCCTCTGTTCCTTTCTTTCATTATGTTTCTCTTTCCTGCAAGTTTGTCTGCTTCACTGGTGCTCAAGATATCAAGACTGAATTTCAATGATCTCTCAAGCCTTTATTTCCATTTCAGCTTTCTCACCTGTTTATAAGGGAGGTGCTTAGAAGGCTAGAATTACAAGAAACATGGAAGCTTTTCTCACATGGAAAGGAAACCAGAGGGATTCTAAATTATATCCAGTTATAGATTTTCCAAGCATTCATTTTCTCTATCCCCATATGTCTCAATCTCCTGTCTTCATTCCCATCTATGGGAATGCATATGCAGCAGAGCACATACGCTGTGCATATACCGTGGCCATAAGGAAAGTAACCAGAAAGTAGCAACATCGACAACGTAATTACCCCCTCTGAAAATGACATCATTCTATAGCAAGCATCAGTGAAAGGCTGCAAAGACATTTATCTGAAAATACCAATTAAATTACTAGATTAACAATATACCAACATGATGCATCAAACCCTTATTCTGTGAACTTAGAAGATTTGAAAAACATGTAATCTACATTCATTCAGAGATGTTCTTCTTTCTAAATAACATTTTCCCAAAAAGGAAGTAGAAGACAGTCCACTGGTGTGATCTCTATTAAACAAGATGATATTCTTAGTGGGAAGCAGGAAGGATGGAAAAAGGATGTTAAAACAAATTGCTACTGCTTTATAGTTGGCCTTGAAAATAAATAATATGTAAATAGAGCTCTAGGTCAGATTTCTTATAGTGCTAACAAAACAGTAGGTGAATAACTGAAACAATATAAGGATTCGGAAGAATATAGGGCTGTAGAATGTGACTGGCTTCTAGCTTAGTCTCAACCACTAATTGATGGGCCGGCAAAATGAAGGTTTTTCATAGATATGCAACAAGGAAATTTGTATTATTGGGTTCTTATTTCTATACACAGACACCTTACTCACTGTTTAATTGCTTCTTAATCAAGGTCATTAACTAGAATACAGTCACGTGTCAAGAAATGTGCAAAAACACCTTCAGGATCTAGAACAGTTCACCAATCCTATGCGCGTTGTTCATGGGGGAGGCCCTCATTGTGACCCAAAAGTGAATTATTGCTTTTCTAAATAATTCTGATAATCTCAGTTTTCCTATCCATGGAAGACTAAAAATAACATATAGAAGCTGGAGAAGCAGAAAAAGATAATTTTGGTCAAATGAGGCAGACAAAACTCAAATGCAAGGAGAGTTCAATTTAGAAAATTTATCATAATTAACCACATTAAAGATTCAAGGAGAAAAATTATATAATCATCAAGATAAGTGGAAAAATGTTTTAATAATTTCACATACACTCTTAACAAAGAAAGAGGAGAAGGAAACTTGACTTGATAAAGAGTATAATACAAAAAAAAGCAAAAAAACCCAGCAAGTATCATCCTTAATACTAAATTTTAGAGCATTTACAATAAAAGCCAGAACAAGATAAACATTCCAGATTTCTGATAAAAGATCTATAGTTCATTATCATGCTGGCAAATACAAGAAGACCACACAAAGATATAAGGTCAAAGGAAAAGAGAGGAAGGAAACATTATTTTTATTTGCAAATAATATGTCCACCTACATTGAAAATCCAAGAAAATCTACAGGCATGCCTTCAGAGCAACAGAGTTCATCAAGGCTGCTGGACACAAAATCAAAATTATTCCTAAATCTCAATATTTGCAGTTGCAAAAAGTAATAGAATTTAAAAAAAATCAAGTTCATAGTTCTAATAATATCTCAGGTACCTAGAGAGGTTTTCTGGGTACAATAAGAGCTGTGCTAGTCTTTAATGGAGATAATTATTAAATTTATTGTGTTATATAAAAGAAGACTTGAAAATTATACAGCTATGACATTTATAGTTGGAATAATCAATAATGACACAAATAATGTCTCTCTGCTCAACACTGTAAGATACTATTTATTCCTTAATCAATTTTTAAAGTTAGTGCAACTTCCAATAGTGTTTTTCATAGAACTTGATGCACTAATTTAAAATTCATATGGACGAATGAAAGCCTATGAAGAACCACTTGATTCTGAAGAAGAAACAAGAAGTGAGCACTTCCCCTATCAGATATCAAAACATATTACAAAGCTATAATAATTAAAGAAGTCAGGCATAAATACAAGGATAGTCAAAAGATCAGTAGAACAGCATAGAGAGCCTGGAAACAAAGCATATAGGTAAATGAAAATACCAGAATTGGCAACCAGTGGGGAAATAAAGGATTGTTCACTAAATGATGTTAGGACAACTTTCTATTCTTATGTGAAAAATCAATTAAGTATTGTTCAAACATCACACTAATAAAGAAAAGTAAATCTAAAATAAATTAAAGAGGTAAATGTGAAAAGCAAATGTTTAGAATATTTGTTTTAGAACAAATATAGGAGTGTATTTTTGAGATACCTAGGTGGGTAAAATCTTCCTTAAGTAAGGTGTAAAAAGCACATGTCTTAAAGGAATATATTTGATAAATTTGACCACATCAAGATGGAAGACACAACAAAGCTAAGGGAAAGACTGGAATAGTAATAACCTCAAAAAGATGGCTTTTCAGAATATTATTTTAAACTAACAAATATCTTTCAAAACTTGAAAAATAGACAAAAGGTATGACTAAAGAGTTCACAGAAAGTAAAACCTGAATTTCTGCGAAGCACATGGAAAGAACCTCATGTTTCTGAGTAATTGAGGAAATACAGATTTAAACAAGGTGACAATGCCACCCCTAGATTACTGAGAAATTTGAATGTCTAACTTCTCTTAGCTTTTAAGGTCCTTGAGAGCAGGAGAGCTACATTAGGATTTGTCTTGGTTTTGATCATTTCCTAATTGACCTACAGGCATTTAGAGGCATCAGCCAGCTGCACTACAAGGTGGGAGGTAACAAGAAAGGACAAATGAAAAAAGAAGACGGTAGTGATGATGCAGGGGATGAGCCAGGAGCTTGGGAAAGAAAAATGCCAGTGCGGGCCTATTTTTTAGGAAAATCTCCAAATTGGGCCTGATATAAAGCTGGCACCAGATGTGTAAAGATTTTTTTCCTTCTGAAGGGACCTGAAGAATGACCAGTGTTTTTAATAAGGATAATCAAATCTTGCTAAACTCTTCCCAAGATCCCTATATACTGAAAATAAATGACTAATACAGAGAGCTTCATCTAGTTGGAGGTCACTTTTTTTATTCTCCTTTGACTCTTGTTTCTTATCTATTTAAAGACTTGCTCTTTGACTACAAAATACAGCAAAATAAAAGTGAAATGTGATTACATCATGGGTGGAATTTGAAATCAAATTGCATCATGGGCCTGCAGTCTTACCCCAGACAGAGGATATAAAGGGTCATTGTACGTTTCCCTTTTGCTGGATTGGAGCCTGGGAAAACCTGCTGAGACAGGGGTTTGAGGATATGATCTTTCTTTTTCCAGCCAGAGTGAACAGTGCCATCTCTGGAATATGGGTGCAAATCCCCCAGCCAACTGGAGGTTCCTAACTTTGGCCTGAGATGTTACGGAGGTAAAAATGACCATTGACTGTGTTGAACACTTCAGCCAGTCTCTGTTCTTGGTGTTTTGAAATGTCCATATATTTTCAATTAAATAAAGTACTGTCTGGCTCAGAGAAGAGAGGCCTTTCCAAGATTGGCAGATTAAAAACCAGTTAGTTGGACACACTTGCAGAGTTGTATTTATTATTGGATAAGGCTCTCATTTTAAAATTGCTGACTCTACAGAGACAAGACTCTGTAGTTATGAAGGCTTACGCTCTCTTCTTTTAATATTCCCCAGAGAGCCCTGAAGAATATTCAGTATACTGTAACAACTCATTAAAGTTCAATCTAACTGACTCTTAGTTTTGTAGAACATAAATATGCTCCAACTAAAGGTGCTCTTTTGTTCTTTGGAACTAGAGATATTTCCCTTCCTTCTTCCAAAGTTCCAAGGATATACAGTTAAAAGCACTGTCCCATAATCATAAAGTAGAAAGTTGACTGAAAAGGATTCAGAAGCCAACATAATTTAACAAAACCCAATCTGGGAGCTTTTTCCAGAAAATTCCCTTTAATATGTTAGAAAGGTGAAAGAGATGGAAGCAGTTCCTACAGTAAACATTCTTGAAGACACTTTTGGTAGGAATTTATTTTGTGCCCAATAGTCTTAAAGGTCATTATCTTAATGATGAAGGTGACAATAACAAAGGAAACCTAAGTTTCCTGACTCACAAGATCTGATTTCCTCTGTAAGCTAAAAGCATGCATCACTGCAGATCTGTAATTCCTTCATCTCACTTCTCTGAGTCCTGGAGCAGTAGCTACTAGTCCTACCAAAGCGTGTTCATGAGGCACAAAAAGATGGTTGATGAACTTTTCTCCTAGAGTAAGAAACTAGTCAGTGGTAGAAGAGTTAAGAACGGTATTCTCGTCACCTCCTAAATACTTAGAGGAGTGAAGTTTCTTTAAAATGTGCTCATTGTCAAGACAAAAGCAAAATTATTGTATAATTATTGGTGTCCATTCTAATACTAAAGGTAACTGTCCCTCTCTGTACTTAAAATGACCTCAATTTGTAACTACCTGGATTGCCTCCAGAATCATCTATAATTTAATTGTATTTATCCCAGCTCACCTGGAAGAACTCAAAATGACATGGTGACTTTGGTTTGTGAGGTCAGAATCAATAGCCATTAAGAGAATGAAGAGATTTTTAAATCTAGGGGAAAAGCAAGTACTTAAAATATCCCTTGCGTCAGCCTCAAAATTCTAGGTACTCAGACAAGGCGCACATGGTAGAATTTTATCATGATGCAGTACATAGCTTTAATGCCTGGAGAGATAGGAGTTAATACAAGAACTGATCATCAATCAAAATTAAGAGCTAAAGTTCAGCTTTCAGAGTATTTTGGACTTGTGTGGCACATTTAGAGAAGCACACAGATCCTGAAGAAAGACTGAAATAGATGAAAGCTGCAGATAAGAAAATTTTATGTAAGCCAAGTGTATGAGTTTCTCTAATCAAGTCATTGGCATCATGTAAATGCCAGACACCATTTATATACAGCTTAGATACAGCAGATGTTGGCATTTCAGTATAGGTTGCCCCGAGAGAAAACTGCCCTTGAATGGAAGAGGAAGTTTACTGGCAGAGGAGAATGATTTTCTGTTAACAGTTATAACCCCAATAATAGAACTGTTTTCAACCAGAGGTTGCGGAGTGGGAAAGGAGGAAAGGTATAATGATACCTCAATTCCAATCTAAAAAAGAATATCAGCTTCAGTTTAAACTGTGGACGTGTGGGTTGTATACATAGAACCTTCTCCTCCCTCTCTTCTCAAACCTCAAGGCTTTATGTTAAATGGAACAAATCACATCCTTTGTGGTTCTGCTCTGTTTGGTACAGCTGCTTGCTGCAGGTGGTGCCCTAAAAATATATTGTTTGTTTATTTCGCAATATAGCAGTCTGCAGAGTGGTACCTAAACAGGCAACAGCTCCCTGCTCTTTCTGTCAGTGAACCAAATGATGAAAGACTAAGACCTCTGCCAACCTAGCATGAAAGGGCCCAAATAAGAGGCGCAGGTAGCGCTTGAGGCTCAGCTCCTGCTAAGTTCCATTTTCTTTGGATTCATGAAGCAAAGCTGACAAGCAGACTATCTGTCATCAGAGCCTCTGACCAGGTTTCAGCAAAGCAAAGCCAAGCAACAAACCGCCTTTGTTGGGAGAATCATTGTGCTTCCCTGGAGATTAACATCTGTAAGCATATGGGGTCTAAAGGGGAAAAAAAAAAAAAACTGTAATGGATCACAAAAAGAAAGTAAAATTGAAGATTAATCGCAGGTAAATGTTCATGTAGATTCATTTAAACAGAGCTTTCAATGATTTTTCATTCATAACTTAAATGATCAAATAACTGTCACAGCCACACTGGCAGGGCACTCAGAGTTAATCCTGTTTATGGTTGTTGAACACAACACAATAACTTATATGTGAAAATGTTTTACTCACTATAGTTAAAATAATGATACCCAAAATGATATTTTCATTGGTACTATTCTTAGACGTTCCCCATTGAATGAACTTTAAAAAACACCCCCCCCCCCAAATTTCAAGGTTTATATGAACTAATTTGTATAGAGGGAACACTGATGATAATGAGTCATGCCCATCAAACTTTGGCAAGGCATTGTTTACTGTAAAAATCTTAACATCAATGGGATTGTGATGAATAGATTTTACAATCTAATAGATGAATAAGTAACACTGGAAGGGATTTTCTAGAAAAAGCTTAAGAAAGAGTGACTTACAGCAATCGAATATTTCTCTAAAATTCAGTGATATAGAAATGCACTGCATTATTAATGTGGATGGAGCCATATTTGCAGTTAACATTAACCAAAAGAGTCATGTGAGAAAGAACTCCCTCATTAAGTACAATACAATATAATATTATGAATTGTTAGGAGAAGAATAGAAGTGAGAAACATATGTGTATGAAAAGTTGTGGTCTTGACTCAAAGGGTTACTGCTTGAGAGGAATTTAACAGTGAGTGGGAGTCGGGACAAATGTAGCCATGGAGCCACAAGGACTGGAATAAGCAAGAGAATAATGAAGAATGGGAATCATACACCCAGTTGTGTGGGTTGAGAACAGTAGAGTTTAAAATCCTATTTGTAGGACTGGTAAAAGCAAATGTACAGAAGGAATATTACAGATGGCTCTTTTTCTACTGCGTAAACAATATTGAGCTTAAGTGTGTTTGCCCATAGTTTTATTCCCTTTCACTCAAGTATAGCACACTAAACAACAAATTATCCCTTGTATTATAGCTATCATTATAAATCATCTTTACGTCCTCCTTTTGAGAATGTCTTGCTGTTATTTGAAAACACTAACGCATTCTACTATTATTATTCTACCACTGTGTGTAGAAGTTCCTGTGAAGAGGAAATTGCCATCAAAGACTTATTTCTTCAAAAATTTTTATCATAATAACTGATCATGAGTGGAAAGACGTCTTACAGGCAATGATACTATCTATGTATGCAAAGGAAGATGGTAACCTTTGTTCAAATTCAACAGCTTGTCATGTTTTTCAAAAAAATACTTCATTTTACTATATATATTGATACTTTCTTTCTTTCTGAAATAATTTATGACTAAAATTAAATATAAGAAATGGGATTGCACATCATTCATTGTACAGTACTCTATGGAAGTAATTTAAATCTAATTTGTAGGACTGGCAAAACTTAAATCTAATATTATTCAAGAAAACCCAATTATTAGTGATTTGTTGCAGGCTATAATCCGCACTACCATCTTAAATATATTGGTATTTTTATTCCATGATGTTTCCAAGCATTCTCGTAGATCAAGTGATATTATGTTTTGGGGGTAAGCAAGTGCTTCAAACATTACATATAGAAGCAGATACTGCAATCTGATGATAATGGCTGATATGGGCTAAAACTTGCCCCCATGTAGGCTGGTATGTCGATACACTAAATAGTATCACCCTGAATATAAGAATCACAGTTCTATCCGGGGAGTAAGTAAACTTTAGTTCATTTTTGCACATCGCTATGAGTTAGCCTGACTAAATAATAGTGTTCTTCGGAGCAGTGGAAAAAACTGAGCTAAGGAGAAAATAAATACCACTTTTATTGTTTTCAAGGCAATTTCTTAGACATTATCTCATTTAGTTCATAATTACAAAATAGTTTATTATGCAGCTGGGTGTAAGATTTAAGGATTGTTACTCCCAGACTGTGAATATTTTACCTGATATTTCTGAATTTGCATGTAGAGAATACCAGTGAATATTAAAGGCAAAAAATTCTTAGATTTAATTTGACTTTAGAGGCTGTTCAAGTTCTTGCACTCTGCTTGTTCCCAGACTTGCAGAACTGCTCACCAATTTACAAGGGCACCTTTCAGGAATAAAGCAAAATAAAATAAAGGGCATGACAACTGATTGTTCAGGGTTTATTTTTACCAAAACTTGATTGACATCTGTGGATAAGACATTAAGGTGCTATGCTCTGAAGGGACAGTGTTCAAATGAATTTGTTATCGTCTAGAGGAATTGAGAATAGATTAGAAATTTAAACATGTGCCCATTTCAGAAGTGTCAATTGGTCTTGGTATTTCTTACTATTCAGGGATAAATCCAGCTGGGGTTCTAAACTTAGCTTGTGGAACATTGTTTATGTGCTTTGGAGCACTCAATTGTACCAAGAACTGTCCTTTCCCGATTCTGTTTACCGCCTTCATTCTCTTAATTAAACAACTTTGTCCATTGGAAAAATCCCCTGTTTACAATTGTGATTTGGTTTCTCTTCCCATATATTTGTGACTATTTGTATAAACTATTCTGATGTTGCAGAAAGACAAATCACATTTATTTCCTTTATTGACAAGCAAGATTGTGTATCTGAGTACCCAAGAGAACTAGAGTTGGAGCACTGTGTATAATATTTGAAGCCAAGCAGCAAAGCTCTTGAACCATCCTGGGAGCTAGGAAAGAAGCCGAGTGCTTGTCATTCTGTCCATTTCCATCACAGACAACAGGCAGTTCTGTGCTAAGAAGAAAACTATTGTACAGTTTTGCACATTGGACTAGAATCAGAAGACTCAGTTTGCAGTCCTAGCTCTATACCAGCTCACTCTTCAGCGTGGAGATATGGTAGGCACGGTGTAAGTACGGATTCAGTATTTGACCACAGGTTAATTATGTGACCGACTAACTAGTCACATAACTATGTGCTTTACCCTGCAGTACTGGAAGGGAAATGACTCTTAAGGCCCAGGAAGGAGTTGGTGGAACAACCAGAGCTGTGGTACCATCTTGGCATATAGAATCATCTTCTTAACCAAACACCTTGTGTTTCTGAGCAATTCAGGACATCTGAGGAATCAGTAGTAAAAGAAAAGGGAAGGGACTAATATTTCTGGTGAAAATTTTGAAAAATATATCCACCTTGGCCCTACCTCAGACCTAAGGACAAAAAAACTTCCAGAAGTATATTATGTTTATGGTAATCTTTTAAACAACTGGGTAAGTAATTCCTAGTCTCAGCTACTGTTAGCAACCACTGCTTTAGGGGAATGGGCAGGGGCCCCAAGGGGACAGGGGACATCCCTGTCAGCCCTCCCCGAGAATTAAATGCCTGCTCCCCACTCTGTGGCTGTCTCTATGGGCTGTGGGAGGGAGGAAGGGAGGGAGGAAGGAAAGAAGGAAGGAAGAGAAAGAAAGGAAGAAAGAAAGAAAGAACCACTGCTTTAGAATAGTGGCTTCCAAACATTTCTCTTCCCACATACGCTCAAAGAAATTTTTAAAAATCCACTTGAAACTAGGTGCATTTGAAATTCATATCTGATATTTTCATCATTAGTCTAAATGGCTTCCAAAGGGCTATTTATTTTGGCATATTATAAATATTAATATATTTTAAAGATATATTATTTATTCTTATAAATATATCCAATGAAATTTGAATACCACTATGATGTGAAGTTCACTTTCATGTAAAAACACACATACATACTCTTCTATAACAATCATAAATTTTATGTAGTTCCAGTTTCCACAGAATTTTTTCCTAATGTGGTATGTTTATTTACTTGAAAGTTTTATATTGATCATTCTATCATATTTCTCTGTATAACTATATATAGTTATATATATACACACACACACACACACACACACACATATAAATTTGTATGTATTAAACTGAATATGTATAAATTTAAAATCGACCTTTCTTTCCCATGTCCATAAGTCATTAAGTGTTAAAAATGGGCTTTTTTTGACATTAAAATTTTTTTTCTGCTTTACTGAGGTATAACTGACAAATAAAATTGTAAGATACTGAAAGTGTACATTATGCTGAATTGATATACATATACATTATGAAATGATTCACACTATCTAGTTATTTAACATATTCATCCCCTCACATATTTCTCTCTTTTTGGTGGGGGGTGAGAGCATAAAAATGTATTCTCATTTGAGCCATCACCACAATTATTATTTTATACAATAGATCAAAACACCATAGTCTATTACAAATGTTGATCAAAATAATTACATAAAAAATAAAATTTCATTTGAAATGCATTTCTGATTAATACTAGAATGAGGCAGAGTTTAGCATGAATTCTATTCCAGTTGCTTTTGTTTTAGGTTTAAGCATGGAAAAATCTTGTTCTTTCAAAAATAGAGAAGTATTGAAGGCCTTTTCTTATAATGACATCACTGAACTCCTGCAGCTTCTTCTAAGTTGGGTCCCACATTTACATATTTACCTATCAGAAGAATTATTTCAGGTAATCTACCAATTGGCAAATCTATGAGGTTTTCCTTCAATTATAATGAGAGCAAAGAATTGGAAATTGCCCGGTTTGCAACAGCAATTTCTGGAAAGTATACAAAAAACACCACCAAGATATAATACACAGCCATTATGCTTGTAACTCTTTCTCATAAAGGCACCTAGATTAATCTGGTGTATGTAAAATATGTGGGAAATATTATTAAATTTCAATATATTTTTGTCAATTAAAAACATGTGCTTTGAGTATTTTTATCAAACTGTGGAGCTGCAGTTCTGGCTAATTTAGTTTATGCAAAATGGTGACTCCAATAACATAAATGGCTAAATCAGTTTTCACTGTAAAACAAATCAACCAAATCAAACTTACTTTTTGTCTTAAAAAAACTGTCTTAATTTTTCAACTCAAATAAATGTAATAGAGAATATCTACATTGCAACTGTTGCACTTCTGAATGCAGCAGTAGCTGGGTATCAGCTCACACCATTTCTCCCACTCATCCCTTTAAAATGGTACAAGTTCACAACTTAGATTTAATATTTACCACTTTAATAGCAACGTCCTAGGCTACATGAAAATCGGAACCCAAATCTTTGAAAATCAGACCTCTGTGCATAAGTATTTCCAGATTATAGGAGAAAAAGTCAGCGTGAGCGATAAGGCCCTTTACTCTCATATGCACGCACCACACACTTCAGCAACGTCTAGAGAAACACCATGTGCCATTCCCAGCACAACCCCAAGTCAACTTGGATAAAGGCAGTCAAAATTTTTGCAAATTTCTTCACCAATGGTATTCCTAGGCAAGTCTTAGCAAGCCAAATGGCCAACATATTATATATCATTAACTGGAAATAATTGGAAACATCTGTGACTCTATCCATCTGAAAGGCATATATTTTACTTTCCAAAGTTTTTGGTACCACGATATGTTGAACAATGATTTCTATCATTTCCTGCACTCTACAGAGTACAGAGTTTTATGACTAGGGAATAGATATAACTGAAGCTTAAACTGGACAGTGAACCTATTTTTTGGCTATGAACAGGGCACCAGAAACTTTTCTAAAGTTTTCTTCCCTGCTAATTTGTGTACAGTTTCTAAGCCACTTTTAATGGCTGTAGGAAAGAGTAACCTTATTTATATTTTTACCAACATCTTCTACTGGTCTCTTAAATTAATAGTCAACCTGCTATGAACTTAGAAGTGTGTCAGAAGTAAAGGAAATAAAGAAAAACAAAGCCCGGCAATTTTGGTTGGAGAGGTTCATATAAAATTTTGAGATACTGGTCCTCTGGAGGTAGCTGGAGAAGAAAGGGATTAAGTATTTGCTTTTGTTTTCCAATGAATCATTTGGAATTTTAACATATGTTTCAAAATAAAAAGTTACTTCAGTTAGTACAATAAAAGTTTCCCTTAATCATTCATTTATTTACATTTCTTTGTAAAACATACTCCCTCTTCATTGTGTTGGTTATGGGAAGTAAGGTATAATGTGTGTGCGTAACAAACTTGAGGTATATACACCTCCCTTCCCCTTACCCATGCAGGACATAGCTAATTAATCACGGCATTCTTTGCTACTGAAGAGAAGTCTGAATTTTGGGGTTTCATGAATCTGTTATCCATCAGCTGATGCCGGCATGCAGATTTAAGGCTATTTCCTTTCCTTGGTACCAGAGAAAAACTTAGGTCAGCGTGTCCACCCTCCCCATTTACTAGCTAAGAAATCTTGGGAAAGGCTTTTAATCTGTTCTGCTGCCCTCACAGGACTGTTACACAAGTGGAAAGATTAAATTCCCATAAACGCATTTTGTAAACTGTACAGTTGCAATCACACATTGTTTGAAGAAATAAGATTAATTGTTTTGTAATGTAAACAGCACCATCTCTTTAGTTAATCTCTTCCTGGGCTCTTTCCATACATATTTATTTTATCTATTTTGTAAGTGCAGATTTTTTTTAATTTTTGGTTTTATTAAAACTATCCACACCTGTATTCCCTTTGAATGTGATCTCTGATCCTAACCAGAAGAAAATGCTGCTGGAGAAGGAGAAAGCTCGAAATCTCACACCTGGCTCAGCATTATGGTGCTCTGGCAGTCCTTTCTTCTCGGCTGGAGGCTGTGTGATTAATAACCCCTCTTCCCAATTATATGGATATAATACTCCTCTTCCTTTGGCTGGAGATGGGAGATATCTTATAAATGTGTGACGCACATGGGGGCTTCGTGATGCAAATTTCAAAATCAGCTAGGGGTTGATTGGCAGAAAACTGAACAATGGGGTGACAGGTGTGCTGGGGGTCAGGAATCTGTGAAAGAGAGGCTGAGTGAAGGTGGAGAAAAAGAGCTAGAGAGATTTGGAGTTAATCAAGAGCAGTAGCTGGGACAGCAGCCGTTTATGAAAGCAGATCTAAGCCAGTTATCCTGGAAGAGAGGGCAGCTTCAAAGGCTGGTGAAAACAAAGAGAGGTGTGGGAGTTTAGCTGACTTCACAAAAAGCAGGATGGAACTAAGAGGCCAAGATGATGCCATAAATGGCACAAACGTATTCTCTGTGTACCACATTCCCGAAGTGTGCCTGTCTGCCCCAGGTTTGTACCCTGAGGAACCACGCCCATTTCTGATTATGACAGCCTCAAGGTCAGAGACGCTCTCATTTGTTTCTCTAGATGCCAGCAGGGGACATGCACTCAGGAAGTGTTCACCGGACTGGACGGAACTAAACATTGGATTGTCAGGAAGATGATTTGGGTAACACGAAAAGGGGAGAAGCAGAGATTCGAGCCACAATTTCACCCCTTAAACATGCCAGCAGAAGTGATGAGGATGACTACAGGAACGTTTAGTTGGAAGGCTTCCAATAACTAGGCGGAGCACATTGTTCAAGATAAGCCCCATTTTGGTTTGCATTCTAAAATTCTAGTTAAGATGTGCTAAGTTTTCTGCATAGCAAATGCTTTCACCCCAAGGCCAACTAGACAATAACAAGTCCAAAGGTGGAAAGTGTGTTGAAACTTTTCCAAAAACCTGGCTTGGGTATCTGTTGCTGACTTACTCTCTCAGGTGATCCAGTCAGCATAGCAAAAGAACTACCCCAGAGAGAACAGGTGGAAAGGGGAGAGGTACGGATGCCACATCCTGTGATGGCCCGCCCAAACAATTGCCCCACTCAACTGGGGGCAATGCAGACAGGAGAAGTGAGAGCCAGTAGCTTGATATATTGGTCACATCTGCTCTTAGGGAAACTTCATCTATCTTCCTTGCACTCTAGCCACTTTGCCTTTACGGATGGTTTTTACTTATGTAAAAATATTTTTTCTTTGGGCAGTATGACAGACTCAACACATGCTTCCATGTCTAAATGTATTTCTTTAGCAAATTATCTGCAAGCCAAAATTTTATGTGGGGTTTAATAAATCTGTGAGTATAGTTTATACATACACACATTAATTCAAATAACTCTCTTAAAATAGTCACATTTAACTATCCATGCACACAGACTATATGTTTACATCATCCCTGATGCATAAGTGGAAGTTTTCCAAAAATTCTGGGTACAGTAGAAAGAGGGAGTTCCAAGGAAGGAATATTACCTCTAAAACTCCTCTCTAACACATATATGAAGGCATTTAATCTGTCGCCAAATACCAGAAATATTTTACTTTTCCCATGTGAGAATGAATACTTCACCTAAATGAATTTTAAATAGTGAAATGACTACTCCCATCAAATCTATCTTTACTTAAAAATAATCAAAATGAACAGTTTTAGAGTTTCAAACTATTAGAGAAGGTTTTTTATTTTTGTTTTTTTAATTAAGAAGTGCTTCAGCTTGGACATATTCAAGGGAGATCACTCAGTGCTTTAGCCAAGAACATAATTCAAATATTGTGGAAATAATTTATGCTACTCTTCAAATATTTACAGGTCTCCCTCCTTCCTGACCAATTTGTGATTGTGTAGGACTGTGTGTCTAGTTCTGGACAATGAACTATGAGCAATGATGAGCTTCTCCTCGCAAGGAGGAGCATTTTTGTGCCAATGTAGACACTCCAGATCTATCCTTGCTCTCTGCATGGCAACCTGTGATGATTGAGATGGTGGCTGTGTCCCTAGCCTTGTTTCCTTAGTGACAGTGATTGGTAAAACTTCCTGCTGACCCATGAGAATAAACCTTTGTGGTTTTTAGTCACAGAGACTTGGGAAGTGTTTACTAGCACAGCATACAAAGCCCATTGTGATTATATATGTGTGTGTATGAATATGTTTATATACATATATTCCTCATTAAAAAAAATCTAATAACTATATATTAGTTACATAACCTAATACACACACACTCACATAGTTTCTTTTTAAATTCCAGAAGAATTTTATGTGAACCAATTGGTGCCATTCTACCCAGAACATTTTATGTCTTGTTATTTAAGAATTGTGAGTTAATATCATTCTGAAAGTAGTTAAAGAAAGAGGTCACAAGCAGATTCTACTTGTATTGTTTGTTGTTTACAGTTGTTAAGACTGTGCACCTCAGTTGCAGATCTACACAGAGTCTAAGAAAAATATACGTAGATCTGCACATACACAATCTGTAATAAATAAATGGAGACGTGTATAATAAAGTTGCCTTAACTTTATGAATCCCACAAAAGTGTGCATTTAGCTTTAGTGAAAGTTCTTCAGAAACAAAGGAGTTATAACTCCAACTGCCTTCTTGTAGAGGGAGGGTTCTTCATTGACATAATACTATGAAAAATAGGTGCATGACAGTCTAGAAGTGGAATTTGTAGAAAAGCTGAATTGTTTTGAAAATGGTGGGGGGGGCGGTGTTAAAAAGAGATGGATGGTACCTAGGGGAAATCTAAGAAGAAGCTAGGGCAAAGGGAGAGGGGAGTTCCCAGAATTAGCAGCACAGCCAGAAAGAAGCCCTCGGCCCACAGCACAGCCTGGTTTAACCTGACAAATCCCTGTTAAAAGTGGCACTGATTAGGAAAAAGCACAGAGCCACATTTTACCCACAGGTTCCAACTGTGTGCACTGAGTTTGCACAGAAATAAAACAGTTCCGGAAGCACTAGAAGGAGGGGTTGGCTGTCGACACTTACTGCGAGGACAATCTGGAGGGAACTATGAGCCACTTCTATGTACTGGTACTCCAGAAAACACCCCGAGACCGTGATGTAGCGATGGTCTTCTGGGGCCCAGTCTGGGGCAGGTGTCACTGATGTCACCGTACATCCTGGTCCATTCTCCATCCACCAAGATCGGTGCATTGAAATATTAAAAGTCAGGATAAGGTCTGTTTCCTGCAAGAAGGCAATTTATAAGGATGAGAATTACTTTGTAAGTGTTAGTTAGCTTATTCGGACTGACTTGCTTTTGAGTTTCCCATTTTGAAATGTGGGTTTTTTCCCCTCCCCTTGCTGTATTTTATAGGCAGAAAGGTAGCATCTAAAGTCAAACTATCAGTTCCACATGAAAATTATGTTTATCGATTTCATTTATGAAGGTTTGTATTTGTATCACTGCAGTGATACAAATAAAAATAATTATTAGTAGAATTGTCAGACTTACATTGTTACACTGAAAAGTCTTAGCTTAAATTTAGGACTTGTAAATATTACAAAGGGAGTGTTTTAAGCTATTTTTATCAAGTGCAGTTCATCTTCAGCCTGCTATTTTCCTCTCCCTCAGAATATTTACCTTTTGCACATTTTAAATGTTAAAACTGTACATCAGTTTGGCAAAATTTAACACAATAATGTGGTTAGTGGTTAAAATATGTGAGAACTTTACTTAATAAAACACATTATTTCTTGTCCCCCCACCACTTATTATTATTTTAGAAAATCAGGATCTTTTCAATCTTGCCAATTCCTAATATAAAATTGGTCACAATACTTAGAAAATATCATCAGCAAATTATTGCAGGGTGAAAATAGTTAAGTCAACAACTCTTTAGATGAGGTTCAGCATGTTAGGTGATGTGCAGCTACAAATGGAATGATGGTAGTTTCCGCACTAGTGACCTTGAAATCACATACACAAATGTGGAGCTGTCAATAGCACAGGGACGAATGTTGTTTTCCAGGAAGAGAATGCATCAAACACATCCTAGTATTCAGCAAGTCATGAGGGAAGATTCTAACAGAGAGGATCAATGGTGGAAAAGGAATTATTTCAGTCTCAGTGATAGAACCTCAAGATAATAGATGCCAACTACTTTCACGCCAAAATGAGGTACCAGATTGACCAGGCAGATCCTGCATAGGAAATATTAAGACATATTCACTTAAACTGAACATATGAAAAGGCTGAGCATAAGTGATCAGGGAATTTGGAGACTGGAAAGAGTATTCCTTTGGAGAGTGCTATGTTATGAGTCTCATCATCTCCATAAAGTGGTGGTAAGGGAGGGGGTAAGGTCTCTTCTCTTCAAGCCTATTGAGAAAGGCTTCAAAGTATCCCTTGGAACCTGGGAGATACAGCAAACTGGTTTCTGACTCAGT
Source organism: Lipotes vexillifer (assembly GCF_000442215.2). Taxonomy (NCBI): domain Eukaryota; kingdom Metazoa; phylum Chordata; class Mammalia; order Artiodactyla; family Lipotidae; genus Lipotes; species Lipotes vexillifer. The sequence goes on from NW_006773042.1 coordinate 2,637,356, forward strand.
CAGAATAAATCTCAAAATAAAAGCCTGTGGCCGGAGCTACCTGCTAAGTGGCCAAAAATGTCTTTTTTATTGCATTAGTTGATTTTTGAATAGTGAACCAGTCTAGTATAAATCCCACTTGGTTGTGGTGTGTAATTATTTTTGTACATTGTTGAATTCATTTTGTTTGAAAACATTTTGTTAGGATACTTGCATCTATATTTGTAAAAGGTAGTGTTCTTTTCCTGTATTTTCTTTGGTTTTGGCATTAGGTTAATGCTACCTCATGGAATCAGGAAGTTTTCCATCTGCTTCTGTCTTCTGGAAGAGATTGCAGAAAATTGGAATAATTTCTTTCTTAAATGCTTGGTGGAATTCACCAATGAACCCATCTGGGCTTGGTGCTTTTTGTTTTGAAAAGTTATTAATTGATATATATATATATATATATATCAATTGATTCAATTTATTTAATAGATATAGGCCTATTCAAATTTCTTCTTGTGTGAGTTTTGGCAGATTGTGACTTTAAAGAAATGTGTCTATTTCACCTAGGTAATCAAATTTGTGGACATGGAGTTCAGCTCTATACTGAAGTCTGTCTTCTCTACTACAGCAGCTAAAACAAAATTTATCTTGCCACTTTTAACAAGTTTCCAGTGCAATTTTTTTCTTACCTGGTTCGCTCTCTTATTTCACAGAGTACATAATTCACTACTTTCTTAAGAATAGGTGAATGATTTTAAGTCTGAAGTGTTTTTACCCTACTTTTATATTAATTGACTGATATTTTGGATGGATATATGCTTCTTGGTTGGAAATCTTCTCTCAGAACTGGGTGGCTGTTTCTCCATTATCTTCTAATTTCCATTATTACAGTTAAGAAATCTGATATCATTTTGTTCCCTGTAATTTTTTATGTAACCTGTTTTCTTTCTTTTGGTTTCTTGCATCATTTTGTTTTAAACAGTGAAATATTTCAAAAACATCAAAAAGTATAGAGGATATTATAATAATACCATTATACCCACCACTCAGTTTCATTGAATCTTATGTTATATTTGCTTAAAGTCATTTTTTAAATAAAATTTTATACATATAAATGATGCTTCCTCTGTAGTCTTCCTAAATATGATTTCCCCCACTCCCTCTCCACAGATAGTTACTATCATGATTTTCGTGTCATTATTCTCATGAAAGCTTTTTGTAGTTTTACTGAATATTTACATAGTTATTAATAATATAAAATGCTGGGTTTTTAGGTTTTAAAATATATATATATATATACTCTGTAACTTACTTTGGTTCCATGTTATATTTTTGAGGTTCCATCTTATATGTTTGAGGTTTATTGATGTAGAAAATCTGTTTAGCTTCACGTTCTGAAATTCAGTAAAACAGTATCTTGATGAGTTTCTTTTTCACTTAGTTTGTAGAGCATCTGGAGGGACTTTTTCCATCCAAGAGCGCTTTCCTTCCATTCTAGAAAACAACCTACATTATATCCTTAATTGTTCCCTCCCCTCTACTCTTTTGTGTTACTGCAGGAAGCTCCTATTAGTCAGACATTTGTCTTTCAGGATTGATCTCTTACATTCTTATTTTTTCTTTCATATTGTTCATATCTTATATTTCTCTTTACTCTCTTGTAGATTTTCTTTACCAAGTCTTCCCAAACTTATATTGAACTATATCTTTAATTTTTAATATTTGGAACTTTTAAGAGCTAATTCGTCTCTAATTGTTGCTTTTGTATAGTTAATATATTTGAATTGTTTCTTGGGTATAAATTTTCTTATTCTCTGAATACTTATTCTTTTAAAATTGTGGTTCCTACTTCGTTTTTGCTTTATCCAAGTTACTTATTTTTACTAAATAAGTAAACAGATAAGTAGATAATATTAACAGTAATTATCAAGGATCTACTATGTGCAATAGGCAATGTTCCTACCTTTATGAGTGTTCATTTGGGGGTGGGGTAGATGGACAGCAAATACATGAACGTATCAAAATGTCTGTGTAGTGATTAATATATGCAGAAATATAAGATCAAGTAAAGAAAAAGAATTGGGTGATGGGGAGTGTAACACAATATTAAATATAATAGTAAGAAAAGAAAAGATGTCTCATTATTTTGTATTTGCATGAGTTCTGAATGAAGTGTAGGAGTAAAGAGAGCAGATATGGGGAGAAGCATTCCAAGCAGAGGGAATAGCCAGTGGGAACGCCTGAATATTTTCTATTATGTTTATTTTTGCCTCTGACTTTCTTGTCAGAGCTGTTCCTTGGAAGTCTTTCACAAAAGTTGTCCTTTCATACCAAAGAGAAACTAAAACTTGATTGGCAGTTTGTCACGCGTTAGTGGGCTGATCAGCTGGTATCCTTCACATATGATGACTGAGCAGGGCCTTCCAAATGCTAGGTCTGTAGGGATTGATAGGACTTTGTTCTGGGTCTTCCACTTTACTTATGGGGTATACATCAGACCACAGCCTCCTTGGGCTGAACTGGGGAGGAGCTGATGCTCTTGCTACATAATATGCAGGCTTTTTTTTTCAGCATACAGTATTTAATTTAATGCTCATGTATTCAGAAACTTAACTCATGCCTGCCTGTGCTTCAAGAGTCTTACCAGTCCAGAGGAGAAGCCTCGTTGCATAGACTAAAGGAAGCGCCTCAGGGCAGTCTAACTGCCCCTTGAACAGATTATTCAATTCATTTGCATTTTTAATCCTGTACCTCACATACACCTTCCACATCTAAATCCTGACTTTTCCAAGGGTTTTATGGGTCAAATCTGTACATTGGGACCCACTGCACGATGATAAGTTTTAGGTTTTTCCATTTTGCTAAGTCACGTGCTAATCCTCTACTTTCTATCTTCCAAAAACTGTTGACACTTCTTGTCCATTCTCTTTTTACTGTGTGTTATCATTTTTTTACTCTTTAATACCACTTGGTAGAGTTTCAGGATGAAATGTAAGTAAGTACATATATTCAACCAGTGATCATTAACTGGAAAGTTTCTGGCATTATCTTACATTCTTATTTATTTTCTTGTGGACATTTAAACAAAAGGTCTCTGTGTAAGCATAAAATAATGCACACATAAGCATGTGTGCCTTATTTTAAGCACAAAATATAAATTCCTGCTTGTAAAATAGACAGTCGAAAGGTCTCCTTAAGTCCCCTTAAGTGCAACAGAAATTTCTGAGTATGACCTGCTCCATGCATAATCAATAGGTTATTTAATTCCCATATATTTTGTAATTTTGAGTTCAAAATTATAAGGACTTTTGAGACAAAGAATAAGTCTTGATAGCACAAAATAAGGCATAAAACCACAAACCAAATCTTGTATATTATCAATGAATTCACACTGAAAAGGATACAAGATAGGATCAGAATTGTAAGATTTAAAACTTTTATATCTAAAAAGCCTTTAATAATTATATGTTCAGAGTAGTATAGTATAATTTGTATCAATATATTTATTCATCTCTCTTAGTAACTATTCAAAAAGTTCAGATTAAAGGACCCCATTATTGGTCATGTCATTTTTCAAAATAGCAGGGTCTGATGTATTACACGAAAGCTGTTATTAGCATTAAAAAGTTGTTTCTGATGGGGTTGTATGTATTCAGGGCAATACAAGAAGCCTAATTGCTCAACAAATAATAAGCATTTGATAATTAAAAAAAGAGCATTGAAAAGTAAATGAGAAAATGATACTAGTCATGTCTGAGAATTTCAACAAAAAGCTACAATTTACTTTCACAATTTATGGCATTTGTTGCATAATCTATTCTAATAGTAAACAATCGATTCGATATTGCAAAGATTAGAAGGTGGAGGTAAGAGTGAGAAGCTTTCAGTTGCAGTTTAAAAAATCTGAAATATTTTCTTAAATTTCTGGAGTTTTCTATTAGTTCTTCTTTTAAAATAATAATATTAAAAATTGATACTCTCGCTTTTACAGATTGCTTAGTTAGTATCTGAAAGTATAGAAACTATGCTTCTTAGTAAATGGCAATTAGGTTATAGTTATCAGTATAGTTACTAACAAATATTAATTATTCATATACCATATGCAAAACACTCTACCAGGCCATGGTGATGAGAAGAGATGTAAGATGCAATCTCTAACATTACAGGACTTATTGTCTCTTTCGGAGGGCAAGGTATAGAGATAAAATGTAACAATGAAAGGAAGCATTTGATAAGCACCTAATGAGAGGTGTGGATAATGTGTGTCTGGGAACTCGGAGGGTGTGATGCCTGTGGACTCTGGTGGGGCAGCCTCTTAGAGATGGGAACTCTAGCTGGGGTTTAAAATAAGAGCCAGGTTAGATAGGTCCACAGCCTGGGGGGAAAAGACCATTTTAACTGGTGTGGACCAAATAATCAAAATTGTAGAGCTAAGAATACTTGTGTATTTAAGGACAAGTAAGTAGCCTTATTTTTATGAGATGAGAGTTTTTAAGAAGGAGTAGTGTGTAAAATCACTTCAGAAAAATAAGTTGAGGACAGATTGGGGAGTGACTTAAATGCCAAACCAAACATCCTGGCTTATTGAAAGATTTTTGACCAGGGACAGGACATTGATGCTATCAAACATGAACAGAGATATATTACAGAAAACATAATCAAGTCTCCTGTAGGACTGGGCTAGACAGTGCAGGAAACATGTGGTGAGACCAGTACAGGTGCTGTGTTAAAAATAGTCATGATGGGGCCTCCCTGGTGGCGCAGTGGTTGGGAGTCCGCCTGCCGATGCAGGCGATACGGGTTCGTGCCCCGGTCCGGGAGGATCCCACGTGCCGCGGAGCGGCTGGGGCCGTGAGCCATGGCCGCTGAGCTTGCGCGTCCGGCAACGGGAGGGGCTACGACAGTGAGAGGCCCACATATGGCAAAAAAAAAAAAAAAAAAAAAAGGAGGTGATCACACAGATTCTATAAAATCCAAATGCTTCATCTTAATCACCCTAGGCTATTCTGCTGAGTTCCCTAAGTGTCCAGGGAGGTGAGACCAGGATCACCTCAGAGTAATACTTTATATTATTTTAATACTCTCAGAGTAAGAATGGGAACAAGTCAACATTACATTAAAACATACTTCTGGTGCTGATATTAGAGGAATGCCAGGCAAATACATTGAATGGTAAGAAGCAAACTTTAACAACAATAAAAATGCTCTGGAAGGTCAAAATAGTTATATTAATTAAAGCATATGTATTTAGACATTGGGACTAAGAAGTTGTTAGAGAACCCTGTGACTGAATGGCATCCTTAATTAGCTGAGGATGCAGGAGTTGGGATAGTGAGGAAGGCTATATTTGACACCAAGAATCACTTATTCTCAATGAACTCTTTTTTTTTCTTTTTTTACAACCAAATATACACTGAGTTAAAGTTTATAAGATCATCAGAAAGCACTGTGTTATATCTCATTGCCAATATCTATATGTGGATACTAATTCATAGGAAATTCTGAAAAATTCTTTAGAATTTTCACAGCTTATTTCCAGCTGGTGAACTTAATATTCTAACCTTAAACATAGCTGTTTTCTTCTGTTAATACATGCCTAAATCTATGCAAACCTGCTCATACATATAAAAACCCTAATGCCAAATTTTTCCTGGTAACACAAGAATTAGTGAAAGCAAATCATATCGTTCAAGATGCCAGGAAGAAGGAGCTAAGAAAATATGGTTTTGAAAAGATAAGCAAAATTACAAATGCACTTTATTTGACAAGTTGAATGAATGTTGCATATATAGGAATGCAGCCTAGAACATAAGGAAGTTCATATCTACCAACTCCAAAATCCAAAGATGTAACTCATCCTACTATATGATAAACTTAAGAGAAGTAGATGGAACATCAAAAATATATTTGTGCCCCTACTTTCTTCTAGAATCCTTAACTATGGGTAACTTTGGGATATGGCTGATTATGGATCATAATTCAGTATGACACCATAGGTAGTGTTAACTCCAGTTCCTGGCTCCTGTCTTTAGTTATTCAAGGAAAAATCAAGAAAATATTTCTGTGAGCATGAAAAACATTACAACCATTCCTCTAAAATCAATGAGGAAAATCTGATATTTGGATGTATAAAATCTAGTTTTAAAAACAAAACGTGTTTCTTCCCACTATGTGGAAAGATTCACTAAAGATTTAGTACAAAATGTTTCAAGTTCATTGCTATTACATGTTTTCATTGTTTCTTGCCTGAAAACAGGTTTCTCATGTCTGTGTTGCAACAAAGGCCATTATTTCACTTCTCTAAATCTTATCCTAATTGCCTCCTTAGTCCAGATAAATGTTTTACGTTATTCTACAACTGGTCTGCATCCTGAGCATTGTTGCAAAAATTACATTTTAATGAAATCCTCCTCAATACTTCTTATTAACATCCTGCATTTATCTCTGTATTTAAATTGATATTTTGGGCTACCCCTTCTAAGCTTTTCCTGATTAATTCCATTCCTTTTTTGAGATCATAATGTTATAACTGGTGTGTGTGTGTGTGTGTGTGTGTGTGTGTGTGTGTGTGTGTATCAAAATTATCTTGGTCCATTGTTTTCTTCTTGTGGGAAAGGGATATGTTAAGCCCTAATATAGTCACTGTTCCTGCTTAGGAAATGCATATTAACTCTCAGCTAGAGAAGAAAGTCTGCGTTGGGAATACAAAGAATTTTGTTTCAAGGTGGTCCTTGTAATGTTCTGAAAGACCTGTGTGGAAGGAAGGAAGAGGAGGGAGGGAGGGAGGGAAAGGAAAGATTGAAAGGAAAAGAAAGAAAGAATTCAGAAAGGAAGCTGCCGTGCTCTTAAAGTTAATTGAACCTCCAGGCTCAAAAGTCTTGATTATTTTTTTACTTCCAAAGTTAGGACTCATCAGCCATGAGTGGGATCTAAGTTTGGCAAAATGAGTCTTCTCTCTTTCACACCCTTACTAGCATATGCTAGAGGCAGAATTTTCTCAGCTGGTTACAATAATGAAAGATCAACTTCTCACTGACTTTATAGTTTTCGATGTACTGAAACCTCTTCAGGCAGCTTTTCCTGCTGTTTTCTCACTTTCTCATTTGTTCCCACCCTGCAGGTATCTTTTCCCATTTTGTGAGTGTTCCTTTCCCGTCTAAGAGCTTTGAAAAGTGATCTGCATTCCCTCTAGGGGCTTAGGGACACTAAGAACAGGTTAGCTATTTCAAGAGAAGATGTTACACTGCCATTTTGGCACTCATCTGAAGGCCACCATTTCCTTTGTTTCTAAAGTACATTTATGTGGATTTTTTTGTTTTTTTTGCGGTACGCGGGCCTCTCACTGTTGTGGCCTCTCCCGTCACGGAGCACAGGCTCCGGATGCGCAGGCTCAGCGGCCATGGCTCACGGGCCCAGCCGCTCCGTGGCATGTGGGATCTTCCCGAAACGGGGCACGAACCCGCGTCTCCTGCATCAGCAGGCGGACTCTCAACCACTGCGCCACCAGGGAAGCCCCCACATTTATGTGGATTTTTAATTGGCATGGAGGCAGAGGTGCTGATGATACTGAAGGCTTGGTGACATTTCAGGAACACTGAAATGTTCTCCTCAATGGTTCCCCACCATTACTTCCAGTCATTATCCCACCTATGTGTGCAGCCCACCCCCGGTCCTGACGCTATCATTTTCCCAAAGTTGGAAATGCTGACTTGGATAGTATCTTCGCTTGCCTCCAAAGATTTTAACTTGTCAACAGAATTGAATTGGGAGCCCAATCACATTTTGATCCATAGTTCAAAATGTCTCTTAGTTAAGTTTATTACCAGAAATGCTAATAAAGTTTTATGTCCTTTCCTTTCTTCATTCATTCTCTGGGAGAGAATAATTCATGGGAATGTGACCCAAAATGGTAGTAAGATGGAGCTAAGCCAAGCGTTAATGTCACTGATGCTGGACTTTAGAGAGCCATCTTTCAGTTATTGAGAAGGATAATAACTAAAGATGCAATGAAATACTAATTAACAGAAAATTTCTCTATAAGACCTCTTACATCTTTTCATTTTGAAGATAAGTGTATCTCCTAGTCCATTATAAATTCTTCAACATACTGTTAAGTTTGAGAAAATATATATACTGCAAAAAGAAAGGAAATAAAACTTTTGTATTTATTACCTAGACTATGCCTCAAGAACACTTAGAAGGAGAGATTATTATCCTTATTCAACAGAAGAAAAAATGAGGCTGAGAGTGCATATATAACTGCATCAAGTTATTTTTATTAAGGATGAAACTAGGTTTCAAAGCTATTTTTTGTCTGAATGCATGCCTTCCCACTAAACCTTGTTGCCTTTTAAGGAAATTCTCTTGGCCACCTAATCAATCATTGCCAAAACACCATATTTGGTATTCTTTAGGAGGATGTTCTAGAATAAAAACCAGTGGACTCATAATTCATACAATTTATTTAAAAAAATTTCTAGGGCTTCCCTGATGGCGCAGTGGTTGAGAGTCCGCCTGCTGATGCAGGGGACACGGGTTCATGCCCCGGTCTGGGAGGATCTCATATGCCGCGGAGCGGCTGGGCCCGTGAGCCATGGCCGCTGAGCCTGCGCGTCCGGAGCCTGTGCTCTGCAACGGGAGAGGCCACAACAGTGAGAGGCCTGCGTACAAAAAAAAACCAAACAAACAAACAAAAAATTTCTAAATGCTGTTCAGAAACCTACACAGCACTATAAAAGACCTGGACATGTCCTCTTTGGTGGTTTGCTAACGCTAATCCAAAATTCATTGTACCCTGAATTTACAGTAGAGGTATATTAGCCATGCATTTAGATGAAGGAGCTTTTAAAGATATTTTAGTTGTACTTTATTCTCATGAGAGATTTTTTTTTTAAGTGGTAAGATTTGTCTCTTGTCTTGTTTTATCCTGGCAAGTACATAGATCAATACTGCTTAGAATTTGTGGAGACAAATATAAATAAACCTCTAAGTCTAAATAAAACACCTTTAAGTATATATACCTATTTCCTTTGGATTGCTTCCAAAGAGCTCTTTGCAGCTCTTGTAATGCACAAGTCCAAGAGGCTACTGGTAGAAAAGTCACTGTCCAGAAGAAAACACTGAGAAATAGAAAAATACTCATCATTACTTTTACACAGAAAGAACACTTAGTTCCTCTGTCTCCTTTACAAAGAGGAGATATTCTTTCCCGAAGTGTAAGAGGACACAGAAGTAGAAGTTGGGAACACAAATATGGGGAAGAAACAATTCAATAATTTGGTTATAGTGGTGAAAAGGTGAGGATGAAGTGGGGTGGTGGGCAGGAGAGTAGTTCATTCTAGAAATGGTGCTGATGTTGCAACAGCATCAGTCACAACTCAGTCCTTCTTATTTATTTATTTATTTTTTTTGCGGTACGCGGGCCTCTCAGTGCTGTGGCCCCTCCCGCCGCGGAGCACAGGCTCTGGACTCGCAGGCCCAGCGGCCACGGCTCACGGGCCCAGCCGCTCCGCAGCATATGGGATCCTCCCGGACCGGGGCACAAACCCGTGTCCCCTGCATCGGCAGGAGGACTCTCAACCACTGCGCCACCAGGGAAGCCCAGTCCTTCTTATTTAAAAGATGTGCTTCCTTCCAACTCTTTTTTCCCCTTCACTTGCCTACAGAAAGGCATCATTCTCTATCAAAATATTATTTTCTATTTATTGACGATTCTCTTCTATTTGTTGACGATTCTCTTCTTAAGAGTACCAAAAATTAAGTCTTGTGAAAATGAATAGTTTAATAATTCCCCATCCAAAAGTTCATAGCCATAAGCCAAGGGGCCATTTGAATTTACATCTTACACCTTAGCACGTCCATTGTCGTATAATCTTAAGTTATAGGTGGATTTTGTTAAGCTACTTCAATAAAGGAGTAATAAAGTAACCAGCTATTGTGTCCTGCAGTGGACATAAGAATTGTGTGACATCTAATCTTCTCATTCACCTGAGGGATCTTGTACAGTCTCCTGGTCAGACTGTTTTAGAGTTTGCATCTGAAGACAGACACTGACAAAACTGCATCCTGTGTCCAAGGTACTTGTAGGGTCTAAAACTGATGTCCTATGAGGAATTTTGAGAGAATTTAGGTTGAATTGTCTGGAAAAGACTAAAAGAGATTCTTATAATTGCCTTCAAATATTTAAAGAAATATAAAATAATCAGAGGGATCAGACTCATTTATATTTAACTTCAGGGAGAAGCCAAAGATTCAAGCTGATGAATTTATCTGGGAGGTAAGGCAGACAATCCTCATAAGATTAGAAATGTTCCCAGAAAGAATGGGTGGTGTTCTGAGTAATGAATTCCTGTAGCTAGTGGTATCCAAGCAAAGGCTGGATGGTCCTTCAAGAGTGAAGGCTACACTCAAAACTTACAAATCGCTTCCCTCAAAATGATTCTGTGATTATATGAGTAGAGAGAAAACAAAGATCATATATGACATGATTATCCATTGCCTAGGTTTATTCAGTACCACTGAAATAGGGGAATGTAAACTTCTGAGTATATCACTCTATCTAGCTCATGTGAAATGACTTAGAAAAATAAGCTGTAATTTTAAATCTACCAATGACTAGTTTATGCCCAGCTGTTAATAATCTGCCTCTATTGACAGCTACTCATGTTAGCTCTTAAATATACTGCACTATGCTGTAGTTGACAATGATTATATATAAATTCTCAGCGCCAGGCACTTAGAGAATCTCTTTAGAAGTATCAAAATCACTTAAATACTCTTGTGAAAAGGAGCAATTTTAATAGTTTTTCACTAATCAGTGATTGTTCACAGTTAGAACCAAGAGAATGACTTGAATTTATACAATGAATCTGAAAAGGTTCCTACAAAACTCCAGCAATTTAAGAATTTAATCTAGATAGAATATCATAAAGGTTACTTCCATTATAGAATATAGCTACATGGGTTTTTTTTTTTTTTTTTTTTTGCTTTTTGGGGTTTTTTGAATTAAAATTTCCTTTATTGCTGAAAAATGCTCACCAACACCTGAGCCTTCAGCGAGTTGCAATCATTTTGCAATAGTAACATCAAAGACCACAGATCACCACAATAAATCTCATCATAATGAAAAAGCTTGAAATATTGTGAGAATTACCGAAATGTGACACAGAGACACGAACTTAGCAAAAATAGTGCCAATAGACTTGCTCGATGCAGGGTTGCCACAAACATTCAATTTGTAAATAATGCAGTATTTGTGAAGCACCATAAAGCAAAGCACAATAAAACAAGGTGTGCCTGTAATTAAAGCCCCTACATGTTTTGGGGGTTTTGTTTCTTACACTTGTGTTCATATTGAAAACAAAATTTTTTCTCAATGTTTTTGTCAAACAGATCCCACTAGACCACCATGATTGTTTTTCTCAAGTTTGTTTTTCCCCTATGAGAAGATCTCTTCACAAGCAAGGGCACCAATGGCATTTCTTTTTGGTGAGTCTCTTAAAAATACATCAGAGAGAACTTTCAAGCACATATTGTGAGTTGACCCTCTGGGTACTCATGATGTCTCTTATTATCAGCATCAGAACATTATTGTCCTACCCATGGCTGGATGATTCCTCAACATTGATAAAACTCTACCATGGAATATCATTGACCAACTTTGTTGATCACTGAGCATGTTTTATGAATTTTTTATTTTACATTATTCTACTGGGTTTTCTTCTCCGTGTAAACAGGCTTTAGTCTTCACTAGCTCTTTAAAAGCACCATCATCAAGCCCACTTATAATGATTGTCCTTTGCCACACCTGCCCTTGTCTCTCCACCATGTTTTCAGTCAGTGAGTGTGCATCAGAATCACCTGGAGGGCTTGTAGAAACAGGCTGCAGGGCGCTACGCCCACAGTTTCTGATTGGTAGGTTTGGAGCATGGCTGAGAATTTACATTTCCTAACAGGTTCCCAGATGATGCTGATACTGCTGATCTAGGACATCACTTTGAGACTCAGGGCTCTACCAGCGTGCCTCATGCCTCATACCGTTTGCCAATTTTCACAGCTATTGGCACTTACACGTCTTGATTCTGCCCCACGCATGTAGGAAGGAATACAGGCCTTTCATTGGTTCAGTACAACGTAACTTTACCACGGATTTGACGTGGGTAGCAGAGCTGAGCGTTTGCTGAGTTTTCCAGCTCCCATTCTTCAAGCCTTCCTGGATTCCTTGATGGACACACTATTTCTTCTGAGACTAGGACACTTGGATTTCCCTTGCCCGGTTCCTTCTGGAAGCTGAAGGTGAGCAGTTAAGTTCACTACCCACATCTGGGAATCTACCTGGTTGCCTGGACATGTGTGACCTTATGCTCACTCTGGCATTTTTGTTTTGTCCGCACTGATTTCTTTCTGTGGCTTGTGGTTAAGACTTTGAAGTTTGCCTTTTCTGTGCCAGTGAGTCTAGCGTCCTAGGTCTGGCATTCCCTGGCCCGACTTCAAATACCCCAGGCTACCTTCGTCTCTGTTTTTCAAACGTGGATTATTTATTCAGTTGAACAACATTGTTGCTATTCCTGTGACTGCTGCCTATTCTTTCACTCTCTTGATTTCTATATGTGTTTCCAGATCCCTCAACCCCAAGCTCCATCTGCCTCATGCTCTGAGACTCAGTGCTGGCTTGGTCTTTTTCCTCTATGAATGATTACGTTTCTGGTAAGATCATGCAAGTTGGCTGGAAGGTTCTAATGTCACCTACACGCATGAACTAGACCCAAGTAAGTCAACTATATTTTTTCCTTTTTAAACCTGTGTCAAGGAGGTCTCTGGGCTTGTTATGCAAAGTGTAGTCTGAGGATTGGTGGCTTTCAGCATTTCGGGGTGCTTGTTAGAAGTGGTGAGCCTCAGGCTCCACCTCAGATGTACTGAGTTAGAATCTATGCGTAGCAGGAGCCCCAGGTGATTTTCATGCACATTGTAAAGAATTGATATATGGTATAGAGGCTATAGGAGGAACTGCTGCCACCTGAGACTAAATGGGACTCTCAACCTTACCAATCATTTTTCCTATTTCCTTATCACCACTGATGTAATTTTACAAACCTGTGTTGGGTGAGTTTCCCACTGACAATGTGAACTATGACCAACAACCCATGATTCTGCAGGAACCCAGAGTCTCTCTGTGTACATCTCACATTTGTTGTTTCTTGGGATTTCTCTTGCACAACGCCTTTTCTACTGTGTCAACATACCAAGGGAATATTTCTTCATGCTTTTGGCCATGATCTGATGTGGGCTTAGATGACAGGCAGCCTGAGGGTCCAGGGTGGATGAATACCACTCAAGTTCAACAATAAATTTTAGGTGCTTAATGTAATGCTGGCCCACAGTAGGTGGCTATCCAAACATCTCTCATCAGCATTTATTATGGAGAAGTTGTTATCGGTAGATCAGGCTGGGTGAACTAACTCCACCCCAGAGCTTCTGTGGTGGATGGGGCCGGCAGTACTGGCCTGGAGAGTGACCAGTGAACAGCCTTGTTGCCAGCAACCCATCCCTAAAGGAGCAATGCTTCAGGTAGTGACTGAGTCCAAAAGTCAGGTCCAACCATTGCAAGGAGGGGGCTAATAAGACACATAGAGTGTCAGAGCCTCAGTCGAGACTGCCTACCTTCAGGATAGGGCTATACCCCAAAAGGAAGAAATGGCCATGTTACGCGGGAGACCCAGGTGGACAGGCCCTTATTCATAAGCGGTGCCACAGAAAGAACACGGGTTCTGTCAACAGAATCCAAGCTGGGTTTGTGTGACCTTGAGTAGCTTTAACCTTGGATGGTCTTCCTAGGCAAATGTCCAGGATCTAATAGAGGACTCAGATAGTAGATGCTTAGTTCAATGGTAGTTACTATTATTTTATTGTAGGGGGAATCATTCTTATGTGAGCCTATGGACCTGAGGGCTACTCCAGGTTCTTTGAATTCTGACCAGATTGGTTGGAATGTTGGGTAGCTAGTGTAGTTCAGGATCTGAGCAGAAGGCAGCATGCGTGTTCAAAGCACAAGTGCTTAGCAGGGTATATTGGAGGACATTTTTTTTCCCCTTTCCTCTTTTGTGCTCTTCTATTGTAATTTGATGACTACCTTTAGTGTTGTGTTTGGATTCCTTTTTCTTTTTTGTGTGTATATCAACTATAGGTTTTTGGTTTGTGGTTACCATGAGGTTTTGGTATAGCAGTCTATATATATATATATATATATATATATATATATATATATGTGATTGTTTTAAGTTGCTGATCTCAATTTCAGATGCCTCTAAATATCCTTCATTTGTACTCTTCTCGTTTCATGATTATTTGTTTTGATATTATATTGGTATTTTACATCTAATTGTTTTGTGTGTCCCTTAATTGCTTATTGTGGATACAGAAGATTTTATTACTTTTGTCTTTTAACTTCCCTACCAGTTTGTGTGTGGATGATTTCCTACCTTTACTGTAGGTTTGCCTTTACCCATGAGCTTTCCCATTTCGTAATTTTCTTGTTGCTGGTTGTGGCCTTTTCTGCCTAGAGAAGTTCCGTTAGCATTTGTTGTAAAGTTGGTTTCGTGGTGCTGAATTCTTTTAGCTTTTGCTTGTCTGTAAAGCTTTTGATTCTCCATCAAATCCTAACAAGAGTCTTGCTGGGGAGAGTATTCTCGGTTGTAAGTTTTTTCCTTTCATCACTTTAAATATATTGTGCCACTCCCTTCTGCCCTGCAGTTTCTGCTGAAAAATCTGCTGTTAGCCTTATCGGAGTTCCCTTGTATGTTATCTGTTGCTTTTCCCTTGTTGCTTTTAACATTTTCTCTTTAATTTTTGTCAGTTCGATTACTATGTGTCTTGGTGTGTTCCTCCTTGGGTTAACCTGTATGGGACTCTCTGTGCTTCCTGGGCTTGGGTGACTGTTTCCCATATTAGGGAAGTTTTCAGCTCTTATCTCTTCACATATTTTCTCAGGCCCTTTCCCTCTCTCTTCTCCTTCTGGGACCCCTATAATGTGAATGTTGGTGTGTTTGACATTGTTCCAGAGGTCTCTTAAACTGTCCTCATTTCTTTTTTCTTTGTTCTGTTCTGCGGTAGTGATTTCCACCAATCTGTCTTCCAGCACATTCATTCTTCTGCCTCATTTGTTCTGCTATTAATTCCTTCTAGTGTATTTTTCATTTTAGTTATTGTATTGTTCAACTCTGGTGTTCTTTATATTTTCTTTATATTTTCTAACTCTTTAAATACTTCTTATAACTTCTCACTCTATGCATCCATTCTTTTCCTGAGTTCTTGGATTATCTTTATGATCATTACTCTGAACTCTTTCTTGGGTAGATTGCCTATCTCCACCTTACTTAGATGTTCTTCCAGGATTTTATCTTGTTCCTTTGTCTGGAACATATTCCTTTGGCATCTCATTTTCTTTAAATTTCTATTTGTATTTTTATGTCTGTGGTAGGTTACATTTCTCAACCATAGCGAAGTGGCCCTCTGTAAGGGATGTTCTATGCGTCCCAGCAGTACAGTCCCCTCCTGTCACTCAAGGGCCAGGGAAGAGCTGTTCCAAGGGTAGCCTCTGACCTGAGTTTACAAACTCAGTTCTGCAGCTGCAGGATTGTAGTTTTCTTGCTTCTGGTGTCTGCCCCCTGGAGGGTGAGGTTGGTCTGAGGTTTGTGCAGGCTTCCTGGTGGGAGGAGCCGATGCCTGCCCTTTGGTGGGTGGGGCTGGGTCTTGGCCCTCTGGTGGGCAGGCCTATGTCAAGGGGCGTGTCTAGAGGTGGCTGTGGGCTCAGGAAGTCTTTAGGCAGCCTGTTTGCTGATTAGGTGGGGTGGGGGTGGGGGGCGCCCTGTGTTCCTGACCTGTTGGTTTTTTTGGCCTGAGGCTTACCAGAACTAGAGCCTACAGGCTGTTGGGTGGGGCCAGGTGTCGGTGCTTATGACCCAGGCAAGATGTCTGCCTTCAATAAGAGTTCATATAGATGGCACTCTCCAATATCTCTGCCATGGCCACTGGTGTCCATGTGCCCAGGGTGAGCTATAGCTGCCCCCAACCTCCCCAGGAGACCCTCCAAGGCCAGCAGGTAGGTGTGGCCCAGGCTCCCATGAAGTCACTGCTTCTGCCCTGGGTCCTGGTGCACATGAGACCTTGTGTATGTCTACCAAGAGTGGAGTCTCTTCTTCCCCCAGTCCTGCGGAGCTCCTGTACTCAAGCCCTGCTGGCATTTCAAGCCAAATGCTCTGGGCCTCCTCCTCCTGATGCCAGAACCCTAGGCTGGGGAGCCTGACATGGGGCTCAGAACTCTCACTCCTGTGGGAGAACTTCTGCCATATAATTGTTCTCCAGTTTGTGGGTCACCCACCTGGGTGGTATGGGATTTGATTAAATAGCAAGTGTGCCCCCTCCTACTGTCTTGGGGTTTCTTCTTTGTGTCTTTGGACATAGAATATCTTTTTTTGGTAGGTTCCAGTCTTTTTTATTGAAGGCTGTTTAATAGCTAGTTATGATTTTGGTGTTTTTGTAGGAACAGGTGAGCTCAAGGTCCTTCTACTCCACCATTTTGTCCCTCCGGGCCCCACATTTTTTTTCCCTTAGGTTTCTTGTCATGCCTCCGAGAAAGTCTGAAGCAGACTTGAGGACCTAGGCTTCTGGGTTCTACCTGACAGTGCAGTTCCAGGGCAGCTTGTGCTCCAGTAGTCTTGGGAGTCCTCATAAGCACTGGGACCAGCAGCAGCAGTGGTGATGAGTGACTCTAGTCTCTCTGTAGTTTTCAGCGTCAGTAGGAAATGGATGGTTTAAGGTATCTAGATTCCAAGGTTCTCTCTTTTTTTTCCCCCGTAGTTCTCCCAGAAATCATGAATTGAACTCTAAGAAAGCAAATTCTTTGGATTGCTTGCATGAAATAGATTTTTGGTCAGTTACAATAGGTCAGAATGGAGGAAACTCCTTGCCTGACAGCAGTTTTCCAACAGCCAAATGAAGAGATACACAGGGCGAGGTCCCAAAGAAAGGAGCTTCTGTCCTTGTGCTCTGACTCTCCTTCTCTGCACTCTAACCTAACACCTCAGACTCTGCACATAGAATCACGGTCCCTGCATGACACCTCTTCCTATGCTAGCTGTATTCCTGCCTGTATCTTCCCGTCAGCATGGTTTGGATTCAGATCCTGGGCCTGCCAGTCAGTCCTTCTGTACCCAACTGCTTTCTAAGACCCAATGTGCAAAGCACACCAGCATAGAACCTAGAGTCTTAATATATTCAGTAACTAATTGGCATAAATGTCTCTTGGATATGGCAAGTATCCAGAAATATAGCTTCTGAATTGACATTTATTGAGTCAATATGTTTCATGTACTTATAATGAATGTGGTGATGTGAGCTCTGCCTCTTTATAACTTGGCTTAACCTTTCCTTTTGGCTAAAATGGATTTCTGGATAGTATATAATTTTTTTGGCAATATCTTAATGTTGAAAAAGGTTTTGATGTTTATCAGATTTAAACCATAAACAAAGCCGATAAAGGAAATGAATAAGAAACTTGTGTTCAACTAGATTAATGATCCTAAGTAGGTGTAGCTTCTCTTCAGCTCCAAGGTACTTATTTTCTTCTTCAATGTAAACAGAAAACAGTATTTCTCCTGTGCACATGGGTAAATTATTCCTTCCCATGGGCCAAAATAAATAAGAAAAAAAATCTTGATGCACTAGTTTTCTGGGGCATAATTTGAGGTGGGAAACAGGATAGAGTATGAATTTGGGGGCTAGTGGAGTCCGAGAAATCATTTCAGAGCCTTCTAGACACAAAAGATAAACTATCTATCAGTGTCTGAGGAAAATACCTAAATTTTCAAAAGTTAGTTTGTGGGGCAAAATTCCCCTGAAAGTGGGAGGACTGTTCTGATTGACTTGTGATCCCCTCCCTTCTCAGAATTCTTATGTCCCTGGGGCTTACTCGTTAGACTCAATAAATTAGGAGAAAAGAAAAAGTACTCATCTCCCACTCTTCAGGTTTTCAGAGATGAAAAAAAATTCCATTTCATTCATCCCCAGTGGAAAGGATGGGAGAAATGTACCTCACATGTCTCTCTTTCCTCTCACTGAGCCTCACCACCTCCATGAAGAGTGACTCATCTGATGGGTAAGTTTGGAAAAGGAACTGAACATGCTCAGTTTGGTCATACCTCTCCTCTTATTTGGAGCCAGCCCATCTGCAGAATGCACACAATTTTTATAACTCCACAGGATGAAATCAGAGGCCATGCTATATCTTCTTTGTAGTAATATTCATATGAATATTTCATTAAAATATTAACATTTTTATATTGTTATCCTTTATAAAAATATGCAAGTCAGCTGAATTTATGCCTGAAAGCTGAATGATCCTACACTGGAGAATGGGGGCATGAATACAGGAGCCCCATGAAAGTACTGGAAAGGAGTCTGTAATACTCAAAAGCCCACTTTTGAGTGGGCTTTTAGTATTATAGTGCCCATAGCCCACTTTTGAGGAATGCTGAGTTTAGGACCCCAAATCCATAACCTATAGTTAGTTGTGTTACAAATATAAATCTTATACTAGACAAGGATCAACAAAATTAGTTAGCTCCTGTCTCTTGCCCAGGTAGAATATAGTACCTTCAGATAAAATTAGCTGTATATCATTAAAATATCCATCCCCAAGTTCCTGGGAACCTGAAAGGGCCTGTTTCATGAAAATTAACTAAGATTACAGTTCTTCAAGATAATGAAGGGCCATCACTGTGAAGGATAAAATATAAAGAAGACATGATTATAGCCTTCAAAGACTGAACAACCTGATATGCAGTCAGTCAAACACAAGAAATTACATCATAAGGTAGAACATGGCTGTAATCTTAGGAAAGATTAGCAAAAACACTTTTGAAGTTAAGGAAAGTCATATCCGGTTGACCTATCATGAAAGGCTTAATAGAGGAGTTGATATTTTAACTAAGCCTTGAAGAACAGAGAATATTTTAAGTAAGAAGGGAATGATGGGCAAAGGTAAAAAGTGAACAAAATAATTTAGAAAGGAAATAAGAAATGGTGAGTTGGTCTATGGGGCTACAGTGGTTTGTTTCTATATGTGTATGTATGTGATTGTGGGCACAAGTGTGTAAATATGTGTGGGTGTGCACATGTGAGCATGAATGTGTGTGTGAATGTATGTGTGAGCGTGAATGTGTGTGTGTGTGTGTGTGTGTGTGTGTGTGTGTGTATACACATGCCCCCGGGACAGTCACTGTGGGAGTAATGAGGCTGTCAGTGGGATGTGCTATAGGAAAGATGAGAATCATAGAACACTAAAGCAGAAATAAGAGGACTAATGGAGCATCCTTTTGAATATGATACCCATAAGTACCTGGGATTTTGAGTTTACACAATCTAGAAAGCCAGCTTGCATGATGGAGTATTTAGACTTGCATTGCGTAAAGAAAAGTGATGGATGGATGGAAACTGACATCTGTTGACAACTTTATAGATGTCATCTCATCTCATTATCACTGCAGTCCTTTGGAGAGAACATTCTTACGTAGAATGAGGGAGAACGGAAACTAAGTGATTAAGTGACTTGCTAAAGTACAACTAGGACCTGGATTGAACTCCTATTTATCTTACTCCAAAGCTCATGGTTTCCGCCCAATACAAGTGATTTTCAAATTTTAGCTATTTGTACAATATCTTCCTTGGTTTGCCTTATTACTACTTGTACTAGTTTCTTAATATTTTCTTATAATTAACTGATACATAATTTAATTTATTTTGAAAAGGAAATTCATATCACTATTTGATGTGCTGGTTATACTTTCCTAATACAAACAAAAGTTCTTGTATAACATGGTATCCTCTAGCTAGCACATAAGGTATCTTTGTAAAATCTTACGCCCCCAGCCCCAGGGATTCTGGCCTGGCTTAACTCTGATTAAAGACACGGGGCTTGGTAAGCAAAATTAAGACCGTATTTCAGCCTCCACTTACCCCTTCAGGCAGGTGTCTTCGGGCAGGGCACAACCTGCACAGCTGTATGTAGTGGCTCTGAACAAACCTCTTAAATTGAAAAAAAAAAAAAAACCAAAATACCTGCCTGGCCATGTACCCAGGCACTTTTGGAAACCTTGCATATAATCTAGCGCTTTTGGAAATACTGCCTTTCACAAAATAAGAAGGGGCCTGCCATTTGTCTTGATATCTGGGGAATTCCTCTTTTAGACCTCTATTTAAGTATGGGAAGCATTTAATGAGGTACGAATCATTTCACAGAATGTTTTCCTGGATGTTTAACTCATTTTTTAAAAAAAATTATTTATTTTTGGCTGCGTTGGGTCTTTGTTGCCGCACACAGGCTTTCTCTAGTTATGGTGAGCAAGGGGCTACTCTTTGTTGCAGTGGCTTCTCTTGTTGCGGAGCATGGGCTCTAGGAGTGCAGGTTTCAGTAGTTGTGGCGCATGGGCTTAGTTGCTCCACGCCATGTGGGATCTTCCCAGACCAGGGATCGAACTCATGTCCCCTGCATTGGCAGGCAGATTCTCAACCACTGTGCCACCAGGGAAGTCCCTTAAGTCACCTTTAAAGGTGTTCTAAATATATGGATTTACACACCTGGATATGTAAATGCTGTCTCTTTGGTCAATGGATCTCCATTGTATACAGCTGATGATAACAGCTCAGGTGTCCTAGGACCTGCCTCTTGATACGGTTATATCATGACTCAGTGATTCATTTACTGCGTATTTTGTCAGAAGTTTCAGAATTTCATCAATTCAGAGCTGATCGCAAGGCTCCCACAAACTCTGAAAGCTTTTTGAATGGGACTTTTGAAGTCTGGCCCATCACCTCTGCTTTTAGTCCATTTTCTATATTCCTACTTAGTTCAGAGCCTGACAATTAATTCCTCTTTAGATATTCATGCAAAAAGCAAAAAGTATTCCTTTTTCTATTTTCAAGTGGTAACACTAAGTAAATCTGGTTATATATACATTTTAAGGAAGACAATTTGTTACAGTAAAAAGAGTAGGGGCTTTGGAATGAGACACACTTTGAATCTGACATTTGATGGTTTCTAACTGTGTAACGTTAGCCAAATTGATTAACCTTTCTCTCTTCCTCTTTCAAATGTGGATAATACTTTTAAGTTTTTCTATGAGACCAAAATATATAAAGCAACTGCAGCACAAAGTAGGTGCTCAATGAAAATAATTTTTCTTCTTTTGTAATAACTTCAGATTGTATAATAAAAAGGAAAGTCAGTTAAGATATTGAAGAATTCTGTAAAACGTTTGATGTATCACTGTTTCCCATCCAACTATTTGATACTATGAAATGAACCAGATATTTCCTGCTTGCTATCATTTTAAGCAACTACCTTTCTCCAGATAAAAAATAAAACAAAGGACTATGATTTCATATTCCTAAATTATAAGATCTAGTATTTTCCTTCCCTGGTCACTAGGGTCACAGCCTTAGTGAGGAGCAGAATCTGCTCCAGGCACCCAGCCCCCCTGCTGTGGCAGTGAGGGAAACTTGACTTAAGAAACTGACATGGTGTCAAATCTCCCATTGAACTGCAGCCTGTGTGGTTTAAAAATTAGATTTTTAAGAGAGGATGTGTCCCAAGGAAAGAAAGAAATTATGCTCAACTATGACTTCATGATTTATGTTTAGACACTTTGTTGATACAATTGTACATCGATTGTATTTCGTGCCTAAGTGGAATGAAGGAAACTTTAGTGTCAGGAAGATGGAGGAGGAAAACGCAGATCAATATTACAGAGGATGCTCAAGGAAATGACTTTTCTTCCTACTTAGTATTTTAAATGTGTGAATGATGCATCTTAGAGATTTAATTCTCTTAGTTAAGGATAAAATAAATATAAAAAAACTGGCTTTTAGAAATCAAGAGGTTGAAATGGAAAATTGTAAGAAACTAAGCAATACAAATGAGCCACTTTATTTAAAAGAACTAATGAGAAAATACAGTGATGGATTTCATTTTTTATTTAAATAAATTATAATAACCATTTGATCAGGTGATCTTTTCAGAATTCAAACCTCTAATTTTAACAAGTAGATAATCTGATTCAAGACAGACACATACCACAAATAGGATCAAACTTCTTGAGGACAACCTATTGCAGGAAATAAAAGTCCTACCTTAAAAAGTGCAATTCTGTTCCCTGCTTCTGGGAAAGTGCAGAAAATAAATAATATTTTTTGCCATAATTTGTAAGGCTTCCCCATAATTGGGATTTTAAGAAAGTGAAAGTGTACCTATGAGAAGGTATTTTGCTAAACTTATTCCTTTCACTTCAAACCATAACACCATCTCATGATAAGATAAGAAAATTGGTATTTAAGCATTAGAATGAGCTTACTTTATTTCCATCTTCTCTGATTTGTGTAACCCTTAGAGTCTTAAAGCCACAAAGAAATTATATTACCTGCTGGTAAGTAACAGAACCAGATGGAAATCTCAAATCTCCTGAATCTTATTCCAATGTTCCTTTTTACACTTTTATTCTTCTAGATTGGACAAATTATTCACTCTTACCCTATTGACCTTACAGGGATCATCACTTAAGCAAAATGCCCTTTTTTCTTAAACATCTGGAATTGGCTATTTGTAAGTAAGTAAGCTCACTAATTACTTCTATTAATCCCTTCGACTTATGTCTTTACTTAACATGAGAGTCCAGGGAGGTTTTCTCTTCTTAAGAGCATGTAACTATTTGTTTATATTTACCTGTTTGACACCTCTTTTTCCTTCTTCTGATAACAAGATTACCACTTTTGTTTTGGGAACTGCCTTTCCACGTGACATTAACTTGACCAGTCAGAGTACTTCATCCTCCTAAACACAGTGATGTGTAAAAGGGAAAGGCCCTATTTCAAGGAGAAATAATCAAGAGTGCCCCTCAGTTGGGGGACTGAGCTGGACCTCAGAAGAGACAATGTGTCTCTTTCTGAGGCTGAATACACCTAAGATTGAGAACTTGTAGAGGCCTAGGGCCATCTCTCCTACCATATCAGGGAGCACGTCTAAGAGTGAGGCAATAACACAGAGGAAAACCAATGAGAGTAACAATAAAGAAAAGACAAGACATTTCTGATAAATTCACATGACTTGTGTCATTGGATTCTGCTCATCCTGAAGACAGCACCACCTCCTTAGATTTTCTAGTTTATGTGCCAGTACCTTCCCTACCTTCCCTCTTTTTCTCTTAAACCAGCTTTGGTTGCGTTCCTGTCACTTGGATTTAAAGAGTTGTAATACAATTTCATTCTTATTTATTTGCATCCTCGAATTTTCTTTAAGTAAATCATTATTACACATAGTCATCATCCTCTGCAACACTAAGATCTAAGGAATTATGCCTCTTCTTTTGTATTTCCTTTTCTACTCACATTTTTAAGTTCATTGACACACGTTGAGCCCTGAGGAGTTTGTTTTAGTCTTCTACTGATAAGCCATACACGCTTAGGGATCTTCCTCTCCTCATAATTGAGTGTTTGTTCCCTTTCTCTACAGATGAGAGGGCCATTCTGCTCCTTCCCTTGCAGCACACTCATGCATGTGATGAGCCAAAGAACAGTTCTCAAGTGAAAACCCGAAACATATTTTGCTTCCCAGGATAAAATTTTCAGAGGGTGCAGGGCAGTGAGCATTGCAGTGGGTTGAATGGTGGACCGCCAAAGTATATCGATGTCTGAACCTCCAGAACCTGTGAATGTGACCTTATTTGGAAAAAGGGTCTTTGTAGATGTAATTAGGTATCTCAAGCTGAGATCATCCTAGATTATTTGGGTACACTCTAAATCCAATGACAGTTGTCCTTATAAGAGCCAGAAGAGAAGACCATGTGAAGATGAAGGCTGAGATTAGAGTTATGCCTCTACAAGCCAAGGAAACCTGGAGCTACCAGAGAGGAAAAAGGCAGGAAAGAATTCTTCCCTAGAGTCCCCAGAGGGAGCATGGCCCTGCCCATACCTTGATTTCAGACTTCTGACCTCCAGAACTGTAAGAGAATAACTTTCTGTTGTTTGTCGTATTTTTTAGCGGCAGCCACAGGAAATGAATACAGGCATTATAAAACAGAAATGTGAAAATTATTACTTTAGAACCAATGAATGTACAGGTTATTATTTTTGTCACTGAGGTTCTCAGCCTAGGACACAGTCCTGGCCGGTTTTTGGACAGAATTGGCTCTGGAGCAAGAGGAGGGACAAGGATTTGCAGAGCAGTGAGGAGACGGAAGTGTCTCCAGCCACAGAGTTGGGAGAGGTTTTCAAATATAAGCAAAGCCTTATTTAGGGATCACTTTAGTTCTCAAATTCTTCATTTGGAGAGAAATTTTTTTCTCCCAATCAAACTGATCATCTTTTCTTGAGGCAGTGATGTATAGTAAAAAGTGCATCAACCCTATAATCAGACAGATCTGGGTGTGAATTATGGGTTCTGCCTCAGCTCTGGGATCTTGAATAGTCTCTGATCCATTCAGAGCAAATGAGACTTGTGCTCAGCGTCTGAGAAAGAAACCCTTACTCTCTTACACATGAGAGTGCGAGGAGAAGGTAAGGTCCAAAGTTGCTGATTTATCTTCTGGCTCTGAAAGGACACCTCATCTTAGAATGGAGCCAACCAGAAAAATTGAAACCAAGATTGGGAGAGAAGTGAGACATTGATTACAAGATTTCGAATTCAGCTCTGCTGTACCCCCTAGACTTTTTAGTTACAAGAGCCGATAAATCACATTTTGTCTAAGACGCTTAACCCACAGAGTGTTACTATACTATGTAAAGTCACGTAATATGATTCCTAAAATGTAATATATACATGATACATATTAGTGCCCTATCAGCCTGGAATTCCACCAATGTATTTCCACAGAAAGTGCCTTAGAGTGGTGATTTTTCAACCGTGGCTACACATTAGAATCACCTGAACAGCTTTTAGAACATCTCCATGCCCAATAGCATTCCTCACAGATTAAACCAGAGTCTCTGAGAGTAGGATTCAGGCCTCACTGTGTTCTTTTATTTATTTATTTTTCCTGCGGTACGCGGGCCTCTCACTGTTGCGGCCTCTCCCATTGCGGAGCACAGGCTCTGGACGCGCAGGCTCAGCCGCCATGGCTCACAGGCCCAGCCGCTCTGCGGCATGTGGGATCTTCCCGGACCGGGGCATGAACCCGTGTCCCCTGCATCGGCAGGCGGACTCTCAACCACTGCGCCACCAGCGAAGCCCCTCGCTAAGTTCTTAAAGCTCCCCTGGTGATTCAAATATACAGCCAAAGCTGAGGACTGCTGTTTTATAGCTAACTCACAAACAGGATTTGTAGGTCAAGAAAAAAAATTAAAAAGAAGTCTTTTACTTTAAATAGCAACCCTAAGTATTGCCTATTTATTGTGTCAAGATTTTGAAGTTCACTACCTCTGTGGAGACGGCTTCTAAGCTTGTTTTTGTTCCCTCTGGCAAATTGTTGC
Organism: Lipotes vexillifer; assembly: GCF_000442215.2. Lineage (NCBI taxonomy): Eukaryota > Metazoa > Chordata > Mammalia > Artiodactyla > Lipotidae > Lipotes > Lipotes vexillifer. Next base: position 2,662,835 of record NW_006773042.1, read on the forward strand.
TAGTTTTCTTTTACAGGAGTCAAGAGAATATATTTTTAGCCTCACTAGGCCATGCTCATTTATTTTTATTCTGTGAAAACCCCTCCAAGCTTTTGAGCTCGTTATTTTATTAGGGACTAATAAATTTAACTTGACCATACACACTGCTAAAAAGCTTAGCCTTCCATTTGAGGCAGGCCAACAGTCTGTGTTATCTTTAACCCTTCAGCTTAGCTTATGAAAGATAGTGTTACACTGATAGCTGATGTTAAATTGTATGCAAATTATGAATTTTTTAGGTCCCAGCCCCTATGGAGCATAGAAAACTGAAGATCCTTATGATAACCCTAGACACTTCTGGGAGAGTGGGAATTTGAAGATACCATGTGGCACAAGAGCAAGCACCGAATAGCTGTGTTTGCTATTTTGAGCTTCAGCTTTTCTCGTTTTTTAAATGAAGTGAATAATATTTCACCTATAAATCTTACAGGATAAATAAACTAGTTATTTGCATGGATGAGGTTTGTAAACCAAAAATAAGGATAAAATATAAGTTAGGCATTTTTGAAAAATAGAGTTACCATACATGTGAGTTGTGCCTGTATGGTTAGAAGAATAAAGATGGTTCAATAAATACTAAGGCAATACTTATCCAAAAAGTTGTGTCTCATGGGTCAGAGAAGGAGGGGAAACCTGCAGAAATCATCTAGGCCTATGGTATTGTGTCATTTGTTTCTGTTCATTGGCAGTCACATCAAAGGAAGAGGCCTCTGATATTTGTAGGCATCTATAATGAGTGAGACAGTTTTAAAACATCATTTATTAACATTATTTATTTGAGTGCCTAATATGTACTAGGCACTGACTTCGATAAATCCTCACAAGTAGTCTAGGAACCCAAGGAATGTTAAGAAATGTAAGGCTACATTACAATTAAATAGCAGAATCAGGATTTAAAATCAGGTCTTAACTCTGTAGCCATTTGTTTGCAATGATGTCACCCTGATTCCCAGTTCTAGCACAAAGACAGTTTTTCATCTAAAAAGGGATTGGAAACACTAACAATTATCAAACATTTTTCCCCCCGCAATTATTTTTCATACTGCAAGTTTTGAAGGTACAATCCAATACAGGGGATGTGCTGGTGCAGATTCCTTGTTCCCCTACCGAAACCATTTGTCAGATTTTAGTTTGTCATCTTAGCATCTCACTGATGCTCTCATCACCGAAAGTAGTAGTGCTTTTCAGGGAGATCGGCCTCTGTAACAAGACAGGACTTTGCAAAATCTATGCGTTCTACCCTCTAAGCAAAAATACTTCTTTTAGGAATTTTGGATTCTTTCCCTCAAGTGAAGTGGAATTACCAGGTCAAAGAACTGAATGCTTTTCGTATCTACTAAATTTGTTTTAGAGACCATACTGTGAAAATGAAATATTCTGTTTCACAACAAAGATATTTGAGGCTTTGGAATTTGCAGAAATGGAACATATCTCATAATTAGTTAAAACCATTTCTTTACACACAATCTTCAGAAAGTCCTACTGGCTTCCAAGGAGTATAGAAAAACAATTTATTTGGTAGAAAACCTCTTCTTCCATTTTAACAGGAATAGAATTATAATTGCTAACAGGGCGCAGGTTGAGAATCTTTGCAAACCTGAGGAAGTGCACCTCCCAGCCCCAGCTCAGGTACTTGTTATATCTCTTTGATCCTCAGGTAATAAATCAAAATTGAAATAAATTTATCTTCATGTTCTAAATATGCAATGTAATTCTCTTCTTTAAATGTGATGATTAATGTGGAAACCTTTCCAGGAACTTTTGGGAGGAGAGAAAGTTTTTTGTATTTAAAAAAAAATGTAGAAATTTTAGATACAGTGCCTTATAATTTTAAATTCATCAAGAGGAAACCAGCATTTTATTTTATTTATTTATTGTTTGATTTTATTGAAGTATAGTTGATTTACAATGTGTTAATTTCTGCCATACAGCAAAGTGATTCACTTATACATATATAATTCTTTTTCATATTCTTTTCCATTATGGTTTATCACAGGATATTGAATATAGTTCCCTGCGCTACACAGTAATACTTTGTTTATCCATTCTATATATATAGCAATAGTTTGCATCTGCTAATCCCAAACTCCCAATCCTTCCCTCCTCCAAACCCCTCCCCTTTGGCAGCCACAAGTCTGTTCTCTGTATCTGTGAGTCTGTTTCTGTTTTGTAGATATGTTCATTTGCATCGTATTTTAGATTCTACATATAAGTGATATCATATGGTAGTCTTTCTCTTTCTGACTTAATGCACTTAGTATGTTAATCTCTAGGTCCATCCATGTTGCTGTAAATGGCATTATTCATTCTTTTTTTATGACTGAGTAATATTCCATTGTATATATGTACCACATCTTTATCCATTCATCTGTTGACAGACACTTAGGTTGTTTCCATGTCTTAGCTATTGTCAGTAGTGATGCTATGAGCATAGGGGTGCATGCTTATTTACACAGAGACCCTGGCCCAGAAGATGATTAGTATATTAACATCACAACGAACTATTCAGAAGAAATACTTTATGTATATATGTATAAACCACAGTATATTAACATCACAACGAACTATTCAGAAGAAATACTTTATGTATATATGTATAAACCACCTTTATCTCCGACTCCACGTTTAGTGGGCCTATGATCTTGACCTGCCACAGTCTCAAAACCATCTTTTCATGAGCTGCTTTTTTTCCCCCACTCATCAAGGCATTAAAATAACCTGTGAATTGCTCCTCATAGCCACCATGTTTCCCCTGCTTCTAACTATCTTTGTCTTTTGGAATTATAGTCTCTTTGTTCCTTTCAAAATTTAGATTCATTTAAGAGGACTTTAGATTTATTGGCTCTTGTCTTATTTGGAGAACAACCTTATAAAGCAATATATACTGGCAGGAACATCTAACTATCTAACCACGGGCATAAAAAAGTAATTTGTAGGGA
>NW_006773042.1:2665822-2677521 GCF_000442215.2 Lipotes vexillifer
AAAAACAAGAAGAATTTGTTCTTTATTCAAACAATCTGAAATAAGATATTACTATCTTACTACCAGAGTCATGCAATGAGAATTACTGAAGAATTAGTGACTTGTGAACAGGTGCTACTGCTGATATAAACTTGTGCAGAAATTGTGCCCTATTATTGACTACGTTCATTACTGTGAACAGAATATTTGCTTTTGGATTCACTCATCAAACTGCGAGAAACAAATCATTCTCTGCTGTCCCCACTACAAAGCTGTCTTTTTAAAAAAAAATTAATTAATTAATTTATTTTACATCTTTATTGGAGTATAATTGCTTTACAATGGTGTGTTAGTTTCTGCTTTATAACAAAGTGAATCAGTTATACATATACATATGTTCCCATATCTCTTCCCTCTTGTGTCTCCCTCCCTCCCAACCTCCCTATCCCACCCCTCTAGGTGGTCACAAAGCACCGAGCTGATCTCCCTGTGCTATGTGGCTGCTTCCCACTAGCTATCTACCTTATGTTTGGTAGTGTATATATGTCCATGCCTCTCTCTCGCTTTGTCACAGCTTACCCTTCCCCCTCCCCATATCCTCAAGTCCATTCTCTAGTAGGTCTGTGTCTTTATTCCTGTCTTACCCCTAGGTTCTTCATGACATTTTTTTTTTTAAATTCCATATATATGTGTTAGCATACGGTATTTGTCTTTCTCTTTCTGACTTACTTCACTCTGTATGACAGACTCTAGGTCTATCCACCTCATTACAAATAGCTCAATTTCGTTTCTTTTTATGGCTGAGTAATATTCCATTGTATATATGTGCCACATCTTCTTTATCCATTCATCCGATGATGGACACTTAGGTTGTTTCCATCTCCGGGCTATTGTAAATAGAGCTGCAATGAACATTTTGGTACATGACTCTTTTTGAATTATGGTTTTCTCAGGGTATATGCCCAGTAGTGGGATTGCTGGGTCATATGGTAGTTCTATTTGTAGTTCTTTAAGGAAACTCCATACTGTTCTCCATAGTGGCTGTATCAATTTACATTCCCACCAACAGTGCAAAAGGGTTCCCTTTTCTCTACACCCTCTCCAGCATTTATTGTTTCTAGATTGTTTGATGATGGCCATTCTGACTGGTATGAGCTGATATCTCATTGTATTTTTGACTTGCATTTCTCTAATGATTAATGAAGTTGAGCATTCTTTCATGTGTTTGTTGGCAGTCTGTATATCTTCTTTGGAGAAATGTCTATTTAGGTCTTCTGCCCATTTTTGGATTGGGCAAAGCTGTCTTAATTAGACTGTTCCTGAAGCCCAAGTATCCCTTAGACTTCCCCATTTGAATGTTTAGGTTCAGCTGGTGATTTGAATCATCCATAGATAGTTATAAATATGAAGAAAATTTAATCTTTTGTTAAGCCCATATATATTAATATGTCTCCTTAATACAGTTCTTCTAATACCTGGTACTCAAACCAAGAGAGAAATAATAATTACTATTTGTATAACCACACTAAGGTTTTAGAATTTATAGTACCAGTCACGATTTTTATAAGTAGCATATATCCTATTTGTTCATTCGTCTAACAAACATAGTGGACATGAGTGAATCGTTGCACTGAAGGAGCTAATAATTCAGCAAATAAGGCAGCTAACGTATGCCTATGAAGTACTATAATATGAGCTAGAGCCTGAGAGGTAAATAAGGAATATAAAATAATGCTGAAGAGATTTATAAGGAAGGAAGATCATAGAAGAATTCGGTGTAGAAATAATATTTAAGCTAGCCCTTGAAGGATATTTAGGAATTCATCAAGTAGAACTGAGAAAAGGAAAAAACTGGTTTGAACAGTGCTATTGTGTCGGGCAAGTGTGAGACATGTTTGGGTTAGAGAAAACAGTGTGGTTTGAATTATGTAGATGAATTTTTTTTTAACTGTGAGAATAGATAGGAAATTACTTTGGAATGAGATGAAAAAAAAGACCTTAATTCTAGGAGGAAGAATGTTTGTTTTTATATCTCTTATTTTAAAGTAGCTACCAGTCACTAAGCACTGACTATGTACCAGGCACTAAGAGAGATATTTTATTTGTAACATATCAATCAATTCTCGTAATGATTCTTTGAGATATTATTCTCCCTGTTTAATAAATGATAAAACTAATATTCAGGTAAATATTTTGCCTAAGCTTGGTCAAAAAAGCTGGTCAGTGAGAGATCTTGAACTCAAAGGCAGACTTACTTGGCTCAAAAGGCTGTGTCCTATCCATCACATCACACTCTTGGGCTTTATTCTTTAGGAAATGGAGATATGTTGAACACTTCTGAAGATGGGCATATCATGAGCAGAGTCATTCTCTTACACAGTCTTTAGGAAATAACATGGCCACAGCTATGCACCAAGGAGGGTAATCTGCCAGTGGTACATAGGATGGAAACCAAGGTTCATAAATATAGGCATAAGGCAAGAAGAATTTTACCCAGAAAGATGCAACAGAGAATAGGTTATAGAAGTAATAAGAATTCACAAAAAATAGAACTTATGCATTGAATACTTTCAATTAAAAGAACAGAGATACATTTTGGTTTCTGAAATAGCCAATAAGCTTCTGCCAGACCAACACTTTTGCACATAACAACTATAAACTTTAGGCAAAATACAAAAAGCCTGAAGGCACTGGAAAAAATGTAGTCAAAAATGGAGAAGAGCTGACACTTAGAAGAAGGGAATGGCATATTGCACGCAGTATATAAAGTTCTAATGAAACTCAGAGTTTCTGGCCAAAAGAACAAGATGACAAAATGCAGGGCAACCACAGATGCTAGGAAATAAGGGGAGAATACGAAAATGGAGATAACTGGAGAGGAAAATCCCCAAATTCTGTGTATAAATCTGCCAAAATATCTGGCTGTGCCCTGAAACGCACATGCACAGGGCAGACTCCAAACTGTAAAGAACTATGAAAATATGGGAATAGAATCTAAAAAACAGTGGATATATGTATATGTATAACTGATTCACTTTGCTGTATAGCAGAAACTAACACAACCTTGTAAATTAACTGTACTCCAATAAAAAGTAATTAAAAAAAAAAGAACCAAATGGAGATTTGAGCCACTTCTCAAGGGACAGAATTTGATTTGCAGTTTCCAACCAAGTCAATTGCCTTTTAAAACTAATAAACAAATGAAAAGTCAACGCTCTTCAGAATAAGATAACAAAATATAGCCTGAAAGATATTCAATGTGCTGTCACATTTGGGCATCCTCTTACTCCAAAATTTACTGGATACTGACCTAAATAAAACAAGATTATTTAGATTCTCTTGGTGGATTTTCTCTCTGTATTAAAAAAAAAAAAAAAAAAAGGGGGATGGAGTATCTTCTAAAGAAAAGCCAACTGGGTCTGGGTAACAATTCACTGGGTAGTGCCTTGATTAACTGCATCATCCTAAAATCTGACCCTCTGCTTTGAATGACAAGACATTTCTTGACATCTATGGCCTTTCACGCCCCAAGTGTAAATTTATGGTAACTAACGTCATATGAGATTGGAATACTTATTTATTAATTTATATTAAGAAATACACTTTTATAGACTAGAATAGTCACACTGGCATAATCTTCCTATGATCAAGCATGTGGGAAGTCAAATAATAATCAGAAACCCATTTTAGTTTTCCACAAGAAATCACTGTGGTAGACACAGGAAATATTCAAAGTGTGAATCCTCAGTGCACTTTCTCCCAGTAGGCAGACACATATGAAATGCTAGCCTATAATCAGAAGGTAGCTTGGTGAGCCAGAAGTCAGAACAAGGGGAGTCAGATGAATAGAAGGTCTAATAGCATCAGGGTAAGATAACCTGATGTATTCATCTCATAATGGTCTTGTTATTGACATGGAAATACTTAAAGAGCTCATTCTCTCTTCCCACTGGATTATGCTTGCAGGGGCCCTGCCACCTTTTGTGCATTAACTCTCCTTTTTCTATTCTTCCAATGCTGATTAATTCCACGACTGCACGTTCATGCTTTGGATATATTGAAACTTTTTCAAAGTCACCTGCCAGTCCTGCTGACATGAGAGCCACCTGCTCTCTGTTAGGTGACTTTTGTATTTCTCAGCTCTTGAACATGTCGATTTGACAGTGTAATTCCCCAAAGATTATCCTATTTGCCTCATTTTTGGAGTGGGTTCTCACAAAAGTGAGATTTTCCTCCAGACCCTCTCAAGCAAATAATAGATAATAACATCAGTCCTCATCATCAGACATACATAGTTGGAAATGGTTTGAAGCCAAGTGCTCTTTAAGAATTTGGCTTACTTTTGGGTATTTTGATCATATCTTCCCCAGACTTTTAATTTTTTTCTTTTAATCCATATATTCATAAAGTTTAAAAGTGACATTAGTGATCATCTGCCTCAATAGCTCCTCTTTATAGGTGAGAAAAGTTCTGCTCAGAGAATTTTAAGCCATACAATATGTAAGTTATACATAGTGGAAAGTCGGGATCCACTGGCTTTTAGCCTCTCCTATTCTCTGCTACCTTATGGGCATTAGACTTCAAGCATTAGATTTCCATAGAGATTTACCTTGTAATCTTTAGGCTGGTAACTCCATCTTTTGAATAATTTTGTTTTTTAATATTTTTACCACAGGATGAACACCTAAATTTCAAGTTAGGCAATACTGCTGTTAGTTATGTGGATTTAATTTATCTAAAATAAATTGCTGCTGAATTTTATTATTTTACTAATAATAAAGAAGGGAAATTTTTCTACTTTAATTAAGGCAAAGAAACCGTTAGTACTTGATTCTGGATTTGTTTCTTCCTAGCAGTTTTCACGTAAAAACCATGTTCCTGTAAAGAAGACCTTCATCTATTCCAATAACATGGATTGATTCCAATGAAAACTCAGCACAAATTATATAACCAAACAAAAATACCTATAAATTATGGGAAGGAGGTGAATTTTTATTTTAAAATATAAACAATAATCTTCATATAAACTTTGAGAATGAATGGTAGTTCCCAGAAATAAGAAGAAATAAAAAATACTAGTGGAAATACCCACTGCTTGTTTCTTCAGCTGCAAGTGATACTGAAATTCATTGAAGCCAACATATATTGTAGAAATTTAAGTTGATAAAGAAATAATTTATTTTCTAAACTGTACTTATGGTAAAGCACTCAGAATTCCCCCCATCTTGTGTCCTAGTCACATTATGGGGATATCACTAAAGAAGGGCAGGTCCAGTTTGGTCCAGATGTATGCCTCAAGAGAGAGCCACACTTAAGCTGTCTTAGCAAAGCTCATTATATTATAAACATCCAGGGGAAAGGAGACCAAAACTTCTGTTAGTATATATACCTATATACAGTTGGTTATCCATTAGTATCCATGCAGGATTGCTTCCAGGAACGCCATGGATACTAAAATCTGCGAATGCTCAAGCCCCTTATATAAAATGGTGTGGCACAATGAATAGGGTGGTCCTCCCTATCCATGGGCCTCACATCCATGGATTCAACCAACCAAATGCAAAACCATGCAATTTCAATCCATGTTTGGTTGAATCTGTAGGTGTGAAACCTGTGGATAGAGAGGGTCAACTGTATAATTTTGGTTATATTGATTATATACATCTACACTCATGATTATTTCACTCTGTCCAATCTATTCTGTGTATAATTTAAAACAATGTTCACCTCTTGTTTTTAATACTATTTGTTTTCTTTGTCTCTTCTCCAAGGTAAATGGTTCGCAATCCTTTAATCTCTTAGACTAAATTTCCATTTCCTTAACCCTGATACCCTTATGTCACTAAGGAAGATGACCAAGTGAATAACAACAAACTAATGAGGAATTATTTTAAGAGAAGTAGAATTTGGATAATATTAAATGAGCTATTTCTAATTAAAAATAGAGTTAAAGATGCTCGGTCAAACTTCTTCTGGCATAAAACAGTGTTTTCTAAATTTTTCTAAGTGCCTTTTGATTTAATGCAAATAAGAGTTTTTTAGATTTAAGTCAGGAATTCAATAATGGTAAGAAAAGTCTATCCTTTATGTGTATACTTATTAAAATAGGCCAATGATGTATAGGAATACAATATAGTCTGTTCTGAGTCATCTTTTCAGAATTAAAATTTTCTATTGATGGCCAAGGACCTTCCTTGGAAGAAAAGTCATAAGATATGCATCAGGAGAAGTGCCACTTAGGATTTTATTTATTCCGTCCCCCACCCCCCGTGGACTTCTTTTAAAATTAATTTTTATTGGAGTATAGCTGAGTTACAATGTTGTGTTAGTTTCTGCTGTACAGTAAAGTGAATCAGTTATACATATACATATATCCACTCTTTTTTAGGTTCTTTTCTCACGTAGGTCATTACAGAGTATTGAGTAGAGTTTCCTATGCTATACAGAAGGTTCTTATTGGTTATCGATTTTATATATAGTAGTGTATATATTTTAATCCCAATCTCCCTTTCCTCCTTGGTAACCATAAGTTTGTTTTCTACATCTGTGACTCTGCTTTGTAAATAAGTTCATTTGTACCATTTTTTAGATCCCACATATGAATGATATCATATGATATGTCTTTGTCTGACTTATATCACTCAATATGACAATCTCTATAGGTCCATCCATGTTGCTGCAAATGGCATTATTTCATTCTTTTTATGGCTGAGTAATATTCCATTGTATATATGTACCACATCATCTTTATCCATTCCTCCATTGACAGAAATTTATGGTCATGATGGACATGATGCTTCCATGTCCTGGTTATTGTAAATAGTGCTTCAGTGAACATTGGGGTGCATGTATCTCTTCGAATTACGGTTTTCTCTGGATATATGCCCGGGAGTGGGGTTGCTGAATCATATGGTAGCTCTGCTTTTAGTTTTTAAAGGAATGTCCATACTGTTTTCCATAGTGGCTGCACCAATTTACATTCCCACCAACAGTGTAGGAGGGTTCCCTTTTCTCAACACCCTCTCCAGCATTTATCGTTTGTAGATTTTTTGATGATGGCCATTCTGACCGGTGTGAGGTGATACCTCATTGTAGTTTTCATTTGCATTTCTCTAATAATTAGTGATGTTGCGCATCTTTTCATGTGCTTTTTGACCATCTGTAGTTCTTCTTTGGAGAAATGTCTATTTAGATCCTCTGCCCATTTTTTAATTGGGTTGCTTGTTTTTTGATATTGAGCTGCATGAGCTGTTTGTATATTTTGGAGATTAATCCCTTGTTGGTCACTTAGTTTGCACATATTTTCTCCCATTCTGTGGGTTGTCTTTTCATTTGTTTATGGTTTCCTTTGCTGTGAGGATTTTATTCATTTTTTATTTCACCTACATTGTGGTCAGATTTACTGATCTCATGGAAGTAAAGTAAGTAAAGTTGCTATCTGCTTCCTCCATCAGTCTGAACTGAGACAGAGCAAGGTTGTGTTTGGGAGATATGGTCCTAATGATACTCTTCTACTCTAGAAAACTAGTGTCAATCACATCAATATTGTAAGCTTATAGCAAAGTGTGTAACAATATTGCATGTAAAATTGTGAGAGTTAGTTTACTAATGGAAGTGTGTGAAATGTTAACGTAAACTAAAACTTTACCCAGTAGAGATATCACTTTGGAAAAGATATGAGCATCCCATGCTATGATAAATATCAAGTCAAACCCAAAAAACACAGTACTCATTCCAGTGCATATTTACTCTAAATGCAAGGCATGAAAGAATGTGAGAATCAAACTCCTATGCACACACTTACTCATTCGTTCATCAAACTGATCTATTTTGAGTGTGTGTTATGTGTTAGGCACTGGATAATATATACAACAAAGGAATATAATCTTGTTTGTGCCCTGAGTAGCCCACAGCTTAGGAGGATGTGTAAGTAGATATTATAAAACATTGTGTTAAGTATTTGTGAGTGAAAGGTCAAAGAATAAGGTGAAAGGTTTGTTTTGGAGAGCAGGTGCCTGACAGTGCTATGAACTTCCTTTGGCCTAGGGCTGGTGGCCAGCTTCACAGAGAAGGGGATGGGAGAGAGAAGAACAACAGTTAGCACAACTCTGTGTTTACTACATGGCTAGAACTCTTCCAAGTACTTTATGTCAGCTATTAATTTAAACTTCAAACTTACCCTGTAAGTTGGGTTCTACTCTCATCACCTCTATTTTAAGGACAGGAAACTGAGGGACAAGGTCACACAGCTAGTAAGGGATGCAGATGGAGGAAAAAAACCCAGGTAGTATAGCTCCAGAGTCTGAACTCTCAACCACTACCCCATTCTGTCTCTTGTCAATGCTTTTAGGATACAGGTTTTGAAAGATGAAGAAAGGAGTTTCCAGGTAGAGAAAAGTCTTAGACACACGCATGCAAAGTCTGTGAGTCCAGAAGGGGTGTGTTTTGTTTCTGGAAAAGTAAGACATGTGGGGCAGCTGGAGGTTAGGTACACATTGGTGAGAGAGGGAAGCAGGAGGCTGGCAGGGAGCAGACTGGAGACTCAATATCATCGTCTTCACTTCCTCCTATCACCCTATGCCCAGTTTCCCAGATTTATTTTATTTTTATTTGGCCATGCCATGTGGCATGTGGGATCTTAGTTCCCCAATGAGGGATCAAACCCCTGCCGCCTGCATTGAGAGTGCAGAGTCTTAACCACTGGACCACCAGGCAAGTCCCCCAGATGTCTTTTTTTTCTTTTTTTTGCAGTACGCAGGCCTCTCACTGTTGTGGCCTCTCCCGTTGCGGAGCACAGGCTCCAGACGCTCAGGCTCAGTGGCCATGGCTGACGGCCCCAGCCGCTCCGCGGCATGTGGGATCTTCCCAGACCGGGGCACGAACCCGTGTCCCCTGCATCGGCAGGCGGATTCTCAACCACTGTGCCACCAGGGAAGCCCCCAGATGTCTTTTTTTTTCCCTTGCGTTATGCGGGCCTCTCACTGTTGTGGCCTCTCCCATTTGCGGAGCACAGGCTCCGGACGCGCAGGCTCAGCGGCCATGGCTCACGGGCCCAGCCGCTCCGCGGCATGTGGGATCCTCCCGAAACGGGGCACGAACCCGCGTCTCCTGCATCAGCAGGCGGACTCTCAAGCACTGCGCCACCAGGGAAGCCCCAGATGTCTTTTTAAAGTATCCTCATATCATGACCTCTAAGGGCCAGCAACTGAATGTCTTAGAAATATTCTATTAAACAATTTCTAACAGTTGGAGATTCTATATGATTTCTCTTCATCTCAGATTCTTTCAAAACATCCTATAAAACCATTCTAGGGTGAATGATGAAAGAATAAAGTAAAACTGACTTTAGCCTCAAGCTCTTTAATGATTATTTTGGCTGTCTTTTTTTAATATTTTCCCCTCTAAATATGGCCATAAGAGGATTTTTGCCTTCTCTTGGAGCCGAGGGAAACAGTATTTATTTTTCTTTGTCAAATCATTGAAATTGAGAGGAAATATTGGTCAGGTAACACGGAGCATTGTTTGCACTCCAGACAAGTGCAATGAGAGGTGGCATTCTGGTTTCCTGCCTCACCCATAAGTCTCCTTCCTGAACAATTCCTGTGTTCACTTACACTGAGGTTTCCAAGCTCTTAAACCACAAATACTCCCCAACCCAGAGTTTCTGCAACCAAACCACAACTACAAATAAGAGACAGCTCATTTTTGGCCATTAAGAGAATACACACAAACTGACAAATCTTCATGGACATATGTATTTCCTTGCTCAAGTGTCATAAACACCATCATCCTGTAGCCAAGTGACAGCAAGGTGAAGAATTATAGTCTATGAGCACCTGCCTGTGGCCGGCAGTGCTGCCTAATGACCATCTCGACCCTTTCGGTCAGCTTTTCTCGTTTCCCTAAGTGAGGTCAGAAACTGTCAGCCCCAGGGTGGCAGGTAAGTCACAGAACTCTTTTGTTTGTCAGGTGCAGTGTTTTAAAAAATACTTCAAATCGTTTGCCAACATTTAAACATTAGAAGTTTATATGTAAACATTGGAATGGTTAGCTTCTTTGGAAAACTTAGAAGATTTGGCAGTGTTGGGTTCTGTAGGAAATCAATTGGAACTGGCCATGGTCCCCTTGAGAGAGGACACACTCTCTGCTCTAATCACTGTCCCCCTTCACGACCAGGTTGCCTGCTTAGCTCTAGAAGATATTTGAATGACTGTCTTCTGTTGCTTCTGCTACTTCAGATGGTTATACCTCCCTCCCCTCAATATATTACCATTTGTTACCTCCATCTTGTTGAAGGGGAAGATAAAGAAGGCAATTTAGTTTAATTCATGAAACATTTACTGAGTGCCTGGTTTGTGCCAATAATAGGTTAAGCGCTAAGGGTAGGGGGAGATCAACCAGAGAAAAATGCAGTCTTTACCCTCAGAGAGCTTTTAGACTAATGGTAGAAGAAAAACAGACAACACTGACAAGAGACCATGGTCAAGACAAAAAGTCTGATTCATTTGGTAATGAACACATAAATGTTGTCATGGTCAGTTCCCTCTTTAGCTTATGGTTGTAAGAAAGACATCTATGTCTATACATCTATCTTTATATATATATATATATTCATATACACACTCGTGGATACATGTGTGCATAACAAAGTTTAAGTTTTGCAATCCAGTGGGGCAGTAATTAAGTGAAAGATCATAGATATATAGCAAAATACTTTATCAGCATTGAAAATGAGCATTAGAGCCTAGTGTCTTTATAGAGACAGTGAATTATTGTAAAACTAATATAAATTATAAGTGTCAGTAGGTTTTTATAGTATTCCAAGTTCGTTTCTCTCTCTCTAGCCTATTTCATTTGTTTTCTTTCAGAAACAACTCTAAGCCCAACAAACTCCAAACTTTCCCCTCCATGATTTCACTTTTTTCCGTTGCTGACAATTCATCCTTACTCACATGGATGGATGACCTGACAGTGCCATCTGCTTAGTAGTGTAGGAGATGCTAGTTAATTCCCCATTTATGTGAGCCACCTGTTGTCCTATTCAATTGTTAACCAATTTAACTGGGGTCCGTTCACGAAATGCAGTTCAAAAAGTATGGATTCTAAATCCTTTCTTTGGAAGGAGAAAGAATGGGGCTGGTGATGTGACCAGAATGACACACGACAAGTTCACTGATTCACTATTACTATTGCTATTTACTGTTACTATTACTGACTTACTATTCCTATTACTGACTGACTTCATGAAGTTAAAACTATCGTAAGTTTTCTTTCCTTTTACTTCTCCACTTTTCTTCATTCCATCTATTTTACTACTAAAGTATTTTTTTAAAGATTACATTATTTCCATTATTATTATGATGGATTTATTGCTTACATTAAATGCTAGAAATTGTAAATTTTATATTTTTTCCTCAGCGCAAAGTTCTCTTCTTTTTAGATATCTCTAATACGAGCACAATTAAAGTGGCTGTTGATAAATGAAGCAGTTTAATACTTCAATGCAAAAGTCTTTTAATAGTTATATTTTAAAATATCTACATTGTTGAAGACTATAGCACTGAGATATTACTAACTAAATGCAAAAAAGCAGGTAGAGATGTGATTTTGAACTTATTCAATCTTTTGCTTCTGCTCTTTCTCCTCTAAAAAGTAACTCTCCTTTGGACAGAAAATGATGTTGGCATGAAATAAAAAAAAAAAAAAAAAAAAAAGCAGAG
>NW_006773042.1:2677606-2682777 GCF_000442215.2 Lipotes vexillifer
AAAAAAAAAAAAAAAAAAAAAAAAAAGCAGGAGTCTTCTGGGAAAAGTCAGCCCTGGGATGCTATCTGCTTTTCTTTGCTCTGAGATCAAGATGTTTCCAAGAAATACAATATTTATGAGTATAGAGTTGTAGGAGGTGAGGAGAGGTACTACCACTTTGGGAGGATTTAAAATAGAAACCAAATGGAAATTTCAAATCTGTATAAAACCTAAATGATAAAAAAAAAAAAAAAAAAAGTACCAACCTAACCTGAGATTTTTACTTTTAAAATTTCTTTCCTAAAGTCCAAACCCCTATCTTTCAAGAGCTTGTGTATCCCCAAAGAGTTCATCTCAGGAAAAGATGTGGACACTAGGAGGACTTCACAGAAACAAAACCGTTCAAGGAACAGTTTGCCTGGCACTTCCTTCCATCTCAACTCCACTAAAAAGACTGTGTTCTGTTCTGTTTATATCTTTAAACTAAAGGAATTCAGTACAAATATTGTCAGCAAACACATTTTTAAAGGAAATCATATTGTATAACACAAAGTGGTTTTGTTTGTTTTTAGGTAGCTGTGGTAGCCTGTCCTAAATTCATAAAATAGACTGTTTTTCAAAGTAACATACAAGGAAAGATTATGATTTAGAATCCCATTTGCTCATGATTTTCTATAGGAACATTTGAGCTAAAAAAATCTTTTGGGGAAATACCCCTGTGATATTCTATGAAATTCTGGGTGAAATTTACACAGAATTTACAATATGAAATTCTATGTATTCTTTTTTTATTTTTTTAAATTTATTTATTTATGGCTACATTGGGTCTTCATTGCTGTGTGCGGGCTTTCTCTAGTTGAAGTGAGCAGCGGCTACTCTTCGTTGGGCGCACGGGCTCCTCTTGTTGCGGAGCATGGGCTCTAGAGCACAGGCTCAGTAGCTGTGGTGCACGGGCTTAGTTGCTCCGCGGCATGGGGGATCTTCCCAGACCTGGGCTCAAACCCATGTCCCCTGCATTGGCAGGCAGATACTTAACCACTGCGCTACCAGGGAAGTCCCCAAATTCTGTGTATTCTATCTTCAATTAATTTTGGCATGCTTTGTTATATTTGCAGCCAACATCAATCTTTCCCCCTCTAACTCCTTGTAGTTGGAATCATTAGGGGAAAATGTGCTTAATTACATTCAATTTAGCATTTTGTGGTACACAGGCTTAAATACTTTTCTAACTGTGCTTTGAATCTTGCCTTCCATCAAGGTTGCATTCTACAGAGGAAGGAAATGTCATGTACTTTATCTCTTTTAAATTAGCTAATGCCGTTTTCAAATAGTATCTTGCAAACAGTAAGGACTCAATAAACACTTGTTAATCATACCTCTCAAAGCTCCCTAAGTATATACCACCAAACGTCTCAGAGGCTCAGGGAATAAAAACAACAGCAACCAGTCCATAAGTTTCCTGGCAATATTTCAAATTATTTCTTTCTGTAAAACATTCTCTTTTATTAGCCAAGTCATAACACTTATAAGATTGAACTTCGTTGTTAAAAATATTGTTACAAAGCCACACAGGGCAGGGGTTGTTATTCTCACTTATACCGTGAAAGGGTTTCTTTATGTGTCGGATTCACTCCTGAGCCCAGTGTGACAAGTTAAGAAAAAGTCCAGGTTTTGCTTTTCCTCTGTTCATTCATTTGACAAATATTAATGGGTGTCTTCCCTCTACAAGACATTCTGCTAGGAGCTATTCAGGATACAACGATGAATCAGCAGAGATCTTGCCCTCAAGTCTTATGATGCTTTGTTGTAAGGAATACTGTCAAAGCCAGGTGGAAAGGCCGCTGAGACTGGAGCCCTGAAATCTGTATCCGACAGATTTCCTACAGCATTACATACAAATGAATAACCAGGAGAGCGGATTTCATTTTTCAATTCAAATAGATAAAAATGCTTAGGAGAGTACCTTTTAGTTGGGGAAAGGAGTATGTATTGTCACTTTTCCATTTTACATTTTTAGTAATATTTATTAAAAACACATCTTTTTCTGGTGGAGATAATGAGGAAAAATTATCAGGCATGGAGAGAAAAATCTAGTGATGATCCATTTATTTCTTATTAAAAGAGAAAGAATACAAAAAAGAAATAGGAGGAGGACTGAAAAGTTGGAGTGAGAGAGAAAGAGCCACTGGGAAAGAAAGAATTTTAGAAAGCCTGGACATCCTTTAATTCAACCCAAATTTATGAATAAAATGCAAATTGGTGGAGAATTTTCATACGTGTTAAGATTTCAGATAAGCCAAGGAAAGGGCTAAGAAGATAGCAGTTAGGGATTACATCACATAATTTTAGTATTTGTATTTAATATAAATCAGTGATTCTCAACATGTAGTGTGACTGTGAATCATGTATGGATTTGGTTAAGGTTTCCAGTTCTAAGGGCGTTTCCTAGAGTTTCTAATTCAGTGGGTCTGGGGTGGCATCTAGAAATCATCTACTGGTCCTCAGCTATGAGAAGAAGTACAAGAAATACTGCTTACGACTTTGCTCTGGTCTAGCCCTTGGGAGAGAGCTATCATCTTAATCGTCAAAGAAAACTCTATTTTATATACTCTGTATCTCAGACCTATACTGTGACATTGCTGTCCTCCAATGACAAAAATACCCAAATAACTGAGACTGTTTTGAAAAGGTGACTAAGCCTTGGTGAAATTAAAGTTTTGTGACACTTTATTTCCTGAGACCAGCAATGCTGAGAACCATCTTGGATTGATCCTGTTGAGTTTAGGTAAAGGGAAACAATTATATTCATTTGGTCTAATGTGACTTCATTCTAGGGTCATCACACACCTTGGTTTTCTTAGGACGGTCTATTTAGCCCTCTTGTCCCTTTCACTCTCAAAGTGTACCAGTCTGGACAATAAATTATATGGTCACCCTATATAAATATAATAAATAGAAAGGAAGAGGGAACTGAAACTATGAGAACCCTAATTTGTAGAATAACTCAATGAGGAATAGCAAATTTTGATGCAACTGTTAATCAAATATTCTATAATTTTATAAACTTAACCCTTTTGAGCTGACATACAGACACAATGAATTAAATTGATGAAGTAATTTCTTAACTTATATACATGAGTCAGTTAGAACAAGTAATTCTTGATTTATTTCTCTGAAGAGAATTAAATATTTTTAACCAAAATGTATGTGATGGAAATGTAGATGAAGAAACTTAAGGAAAATTAATATCAAAATTGACTATCAACAAAATCATTTCAAATGATGGTAGTAATAAGAGTGTATATATGTATACACACACACACTATATATTTCAATAAGAGCACAATTTTGCTTTGAAGAAGACTTGACACATTACCATTCAGAATCATTTTTGTAGCAGGGAAGGGAAAATACCAGGATACATGGAGTTATTAGATCTTGTGGAATAAAAGCTGTGTGGCTTTTGTGGGTTTGGGGTCATTTAATCTTTGTGACTGTCCTTTCCTTCTTCTGTAAAATGGGGCTCAAATCCCCTAACAGGTTTGTTGTGATGATTAAATTATAAAGGTGAAATAAAGTAGTCCATATAACATGCTCTATAAATTCTGGTTGCAAAGCATAAGCCTGTCTAATCTTCATGCTCTTCTTGTCCATTCAGTATTTTTGTCAGTAGATGAGACCCTTTAATGATGTATGTCAATAGTTGAAGATTCTTTTTAGGTGTACTGATTTTATTTTTTTTTAACTTTCTATTTTATATTGGAGTATAGCTGATTAACAATGTTGTGATAGTTTCAGGTGCACAGCAAAGTGATTCAGTTATAAATATACATATATCTATTTTTTTTCAAATTCTTCTCCCATTTAGGTTGTTACATAATATTGAGCAGAGTGTACTGATTATAGATCAAATATCATTAACAGTAAACACATATGTCGTGATGAGGACATTGCAGAGGTAGAGGGGATGCAGAGGGGCTTGGTTTCATGGAGATTGTGGACAATGAAAGTTCTAGATACTAGAATATGGGTGATGCAGGCAAAGAAGTATTTGGAACATTTTTATCCTCAGAGATATATATTAGAAAAAGAAATGTGTATCAACAATGCCTGAGTTTAATTCTGAAGAAAGTAACATTTTAAAAATTCCCTCACTATCTTCGTTTCTGGCCTCTTCCTTAGCCTTTTCGTTTTTTTCTCCTTTTATTTCAATCCTGAAAATTTTCCTAAATGTGGTTTATGTATTATCTAAAAAGTTATTTCTAAGAGAACCCTGGTAGCAGCTGTTCAGTATTTATCATTTATACCTGTTACAAACAGAAAGTTGCATCAGAAAACCAGAATAAAAAGATGGTAAATATAAAATACAAACATAATTTGTATGTGAAGAAACCTTTAAGACTATTTAACCTTCATCCTATCAAACAGGAAGTTTTCCTCAAATGCAGCTAGCATGAAACATGTACTAATATAAGCTCAGTTTTAAAATTACAAACACCAGTTGGGACTTCCCTGGCGGTCCAGTGGTTGGGACTTCACCTCCCAGTGCAGGGGGTGTGGGTTCAATCCCTGGTTGGGGAGCTGAGATCCCACATGCCTTGTGGCCAAAAAACCAAAACATAAAACAGAAGCAATATTGTAACAGATTCAATAAAGACTTTAAAAATGGTCCACATCAAAAAAAATCTTAAAAAAAATTACAAACACCTGAGACCACATAAAACCTTAGAGCCACTGTATTCCATTCATTCATTTATTCATTCATCCATCCGATGTACATTCTGATTTATTGAGTCCCAATCATGTGCTAGGGACAAAGGTAGAGGATGGCTGCCAAATGGCAGCACATGGGCAGAGTTAGCTTCCAGAAAATTTCCATGATGCCTACACAATGGTCCTAATACCTAAAAATTGTAAGATTCACATCAATATTTAAATATACAGCTTTTTTTTTTTTTTTTTTTTAATTGGAAAGAATGACAGCACTGGTTCTAAACTCCTGCTTGGGTGTAAATGGCTGAACCTGAGTTGTTGCTGTCTCCACTGGTTGGGTCTTCCAGTTTGCTATATAGCCCACCAATCCTCATTATCTTACGGTTAATGACACTCCCCTTTTAACTCAGTTGCTTTACAAGCCTGAACCATGTCAATTCTACAATGTAAGCATCATTGGAATTCCTTCATTTTCCCTA
>NW_006773042.1:2682787-2739221 GCF_000442215.2 Lipotes vexillifer
ACATCTCTATTACCTATACCCTAGTCCACTGCCATTATCTGCAGCCTGGATATCTTCAGCAGCCTTCCAACTGGTACCTCTGCTTTCTGTCTTGCCCTGCCACTCACATTTCCTAGTCAAATAACTACTGTTCAGACATACTGCACTTCCTACAATACAAATCTGACCATGTCACAATGGCTTCCCTCTTCCTGAACTGAGCCTTCCATTCACTTCCGCAAAACCCATGGTTGGCAGTTCTGAACTGTATATTCTAACTATGGAAAATAAGCTTGAAATACGGCATTTCTAAGAGTATTAGGATAAAAACATTTGTCTCAGGCAAGCTGATTAATTTGAAAAAAGGGACATACTTGTTAATCCAGCACTTCAGTAACACAGAATCCTGTAAGAACTAGGCAGGGTAGTTGTCAATGGACACGGGCATCAGAGCTTGAGTTCAAAAGATCAAAATCAATAGCATTAGAGAGCATTCTTTCCAAAGTATGGTAATGGTATAACTCCCTTTGGCTTTAATGGAAGTCATGAAGCTAACATGCCATGTAACCTTTTTAAAATGGAAGGATTAGCATTCACCTGGGTCTGCCATATGGAGTGTGTATTGACAGAGCATGATGCATAGAGCTTGAAATGACCAAAGTGACTTAAAGTTCTTCTCTTTCCTCTTTTGTAAACTGAGTACCATATTATCCTCCCTACCCATATGATAATGATTTGGACTTTCAAAACAGAACTCAATGGGGACTCAAAAAATACCATCTGTAGCAGGAGGTTAATTCTTTCAATGTATGATTCATATACCAGTAGTAATGCCACTTGAGAGATGTTACTTAGATAATCATTTTGTCTGATGGTTCTTCTTCACTGATTTATTTAAGAAAAATATAGAGAAGGCCTGTGAAGTGTAGGGCACTGTTATTGATTGACAGAAATATTTCTAGTCAAAATTGAGAGAATCTCTCTTACTCTTTTACCCATGAAAATGATTTTTTTGCAGAAAAGTATAACTGAATTATTATCTTCAGGGGGGTTACATGGAATATTTTCTGTGAGAAGTTAATCAAAATATTCTGCAATTGTAAAAATTCAGATATACTCTAGACAAATTTAATTCTTTGAATCCTATTTGCTGATACCCATGGATTCCTCAAATACTGAAATAATTTCAAAGTAAATTGTCTTCTTTTAAGGAACTAAACATAAAAATGAGAAAATAAAACATGAATTGTAAACATGGATTCCTGAAAATAAATATTTTTAGTGGGGTTCTGGGGCAGCTCGCTGTCACATAAAATGTTTTAATACAAGATAAATCATGATTCAAAAATAAATTTCCTTTGTAAAAATAAAATTTAGGTTCAATAAGGTTGACTGCTTTTATATTATAAGAGGATGTAAGTGTGCCACTGACTTCAGATGCTCTTATGGGTTGCCTTGAAAAAGAGTTGTTTCTACTTGAAAAAGCTACATACATGGATGGCATTTAGAACTTAGCTGGTTGCTAACCTCTAACTGTTTACTAATCTGTGGATGTCCATAAGCAGTCGCTTATTACATCCTCCTATAAACAACACCCATTACTGCAGTGATGCAGTGCAGTCATATCACAGCTGCTTGGTTTGCTGAAGTGAATATTAACACTCTCTTTTACTCATTGTAACATGGTACTCACTCAAACAGTGGCTCAATCCTTCTGCTCTCACATATATTCCCCAAGATAATGAAATCCATCTGGGAGCTCTGGAAAGCTTACCCAGCATAGATTTGAGAAGCCATGCTGCCAGACCCCATAACAGGCTATTTGATGCTCTACTCCACTTTGATTTAAATGGAGCCTCTGATACAAACAGAGCATGCCTCGTGTATTCCAGAGCCTTGTGTTCTATTTCTTCATACCCCAAGGATGTCACTTATCATCACCATTGGTCATGCAGAGCTGAAAGAACAGGAGAGGTAGATGTGCTCTGCCATTCACGGCTGGGCTCCATTTTGGCTGCAAAAGAAAGCTACTTGAGGCATTGTGGACTATTTCTTAGCCATTTAATGACATTCGAAGAAGAGCAAAGAGCAGCTTTTATAAAAATGACATTTCAACTACTCTGCCTTTTCTTATTTTTAGCCCTAACTCAAGAAGTATCCACCATCCTAAGACATTTATTAATTCATGAAGTGATGGAGAGCTGACAGTTTTATGGATCACGATAAAACCAAAGAAGTGTTATGCTCTTGATTCCTTACAAAAAAAGATGATAATTATCATATTAAACATTCAATTATTTAGTAAGATATAACAAACAGAGTCGTTCCAATCAGCAAGACTCACAACTAGTTTTTCCTAGAAATGTAACAATTAAAATGGTTTTAACTCTAGTTTCTCAGAAGTACTTTTTAAGGAAGAAGTCCCTCTATCTAGGTAATTTTTCATAAAATGAACTTATGCTTTTAATTTTCTCAGGACAAGTTAGACAGCTTCAAAGTTAGATCTTTTAAGAAGGGGAACTAATGTCTGTTTGACAGGTTTTAAAAGTCGTACTTGACAGCATGGTTATAGCTGTTTGATAGGAAGACTTAGACATTCCGCTTTATCTAAAGTCAGGTGGCAGAACTGAAAGATCATCTGAATAACTTCTCTTCTTTAAAACCAGCAATTTTTCATTTAAAAGCACAAGAGTAGTTTTAATCAAATAATGGTTCCTAATATCACTTATAGCTTTAAAACGTTATGATTTTATGAGTTCAAACCATTTGTTCAGGGTTAGAGGAAGCCAGAATTTCACTTCTGTTATTTCGCTCTGAACTGGAAGTCTGGATATCAGAAGTCCTTAGAATTCTGGGGGTCGGTCTAAAGTGGAGAATTCGATAATCTTACAACTTCCTTTTCAAATGTTAACTCATTAACAACAAGCATTAATTGTTGCTATTCCCAATGCATTTCCACCACAACACAGGATACATATATATCCCATATATATATATATATAGGCTATCAAAAGATATCTAATTTCCTAACTCAAATTATCATTCATTCTGATATACATGATGGTAGTAGGGTTGCCAGATACAGTAGGGGATGCTCATTTAAATTTCAGTTTCAGGTAAACCATAAATAATTGGCTATGTTCCAAATATTGCACAGATCCTTTAACATTTTGGTCTGATTAAATAGGTTTTCAGTCACTGTCAGCCATTAAAAGAATTTTACTAATTATGAAGACAAATTCTTTTCATTTTTAAACTTCTGGAATTGGGATGGTGTGATGGTTAATTTTATGTGTCAACTTAACTGGGCCACAGTGTGTCCTGTTATTTGGTTAAACATTATTTCTGGGTATGTCTGTAAGAGTGATTCTGGATGAAATTAACATTTGAGTCACAAGTGGGGGCAAGCAGGTTGCCCTCCTCAACGGAGGTGGGTCTCATTCAATCTGTTGAAAGCCTGAATAGAACAAAAAAACCCAGTAATGGAGAATTTCCTCTCTCTGTTGAACTGTCTTCAACATGGGTTATTGGTCTACTCCTGCCTTTGGACTACCACACCCCCTCCACCTTGGCAACCACAAGTCTGTTCTCTATGTCTATTAGTCTGTTTCTCTTTCAGAAAAGTTCAATTGTGTCATCTTTTAGATTCCACATATAAGTGATATCATACGGTATTTGTCTTTCTCTTTCTGACTTACTTCACTTAGTATGATAATCTCTAGTTCCATCCATGTTGCTGCAATGGCATTATTTCCTTCTTTTTAATGGCTGAGTAGTATTCCATTGTATATATGTACATCCTGTTGAAGGATGTTTAGGCTGTTTCCATGTCTTGGCTATTGAGAATAGTGCTGCTATGAATATTGGGGTGCATGTATTTTTTGAATTATAGTTTTGTATGGATGTATGCCCAGGAGTAGGATTGCAGGGTCACAGGGCAGCTGTGTTGTTAGTTTTTTGAGGAACCTCCATACTGTTTTCCATAGTGGCTGCACCAACTTATATTTCCCACCAGGAGTGTAGGAGGGTTTCCTTTTCTCCACAGACTCTCCAGCACATTATTTGTAGACTTCTTAATGATGGCCATTCTGACTGGCGTGAGGTAGTATCCCATTGTAGGTTTGATTTGCATGTCTCTGATAATTAGCATTGTTGAGCATCTTGTCATGCACCTGTTGGCCATCTGTATGTTGTCTTTGGAGAAATGTCTATTTAGTTCTTCTGCCCATTTTTCAGTTGGGCTGTTTGGTTTTTTGTTGAGTTTCATGAGCTGTTTGTATATTTTGCAAATTAAGTGCTTGTCGGTTGCATCATTTCCATATATTTTCTCCCATTCCATGGGTTGTCTTTTCATTTTGTTTATGGTTTCCTTTGCTGTGCAAAGGCTTTTAGGTTTAATTAGGTCCCATTTGTTTATTTTTGCCTTTATTTCTACTACCTTGGAAGACTGACCCAAGAAAATTTGGTATGATTTATGTCAGAGAATGTTTTGCCTATGTTCTCTTCTACGAGTTTTATGGTGTCATATCATATGTTTAAGTCTTTAAAGCATTTTGAGTTTTTGTGTATGTTGTGAGGGTGTGTTCTAACTTTATTGATTTACATGTGACTGTCCAACTTTCCCAACACCGCTTGCTGAAGAGATTGTCTTTTTTCCATTGTATATTCTTGCCTCCTTTGTTGACGATTAATTGACTATAGGTGTGTGCGTTTATTTCTGGGCTCTCTATTCTGTCCCATTGGTCCATATGTCTGTTTTTGTGCCAATACCACACCATTTGATTACTGTAGCTTTGTAGTATTGTCTGAAGTCTGGGAGGCTTATGCCTCCTGCTTTGTTCTTTTCCCTCAGGATTGCTTTGGCAATTCTGGGTCTTTTATGGTTCCATATAAATTTTAGCATTATTTGTCCTAGTTCAGTGAAAAATGTCACAGGTAATTTGATAGGGATCACATTAAATCTGTAGATTGCTTTGGGCAGTATGGCCATTTGAATGATATTAATTCTTCCAATACAAGAGCGTGGAATATCTTTCCATTTTTTGAATCATCTTCAGTTTCCTTTATTAATGTTTTATAGTTCTCAGCATATAAGTCTTTCACTTCCTTGGTCAGGTTTATTCTCAAGTATTTTTTTTTTTTTTTGTTTTTGTTGTTTTTTAAAAAGTTTTTTTTTTTTTTTTTTTTTTTTTTTTTACATTCCCTTCCTGATATTTCATTGTTAGTGTAAAGAAATGCAGCTGATTTCTGTATGTTAATCTTGTATCTGGCTACCTTGCTAAATTTCTTTATCAGTTCTAGTAGTTTTTGTGTGGGGTCTTTAGGGTTTTCTATTATATATATAGTATCATGTCATCTGCATGTAATGACAATTTACCTCTTCCCTTCCAATTTGGATACTTTTCATTTCTTTTTCTTCTCTGATTACTGTGGCTAGGACTTTCCAATAATATGTTGAATAGAAGTGGTAAGAGTGGGCATCCTTGTCTTGTTCCAGATTTTAGTAGGAATGCTTTCAGCTTTTCACTGTTGAGTATTATAGTGGCTGTGGGTTTGTGAGAAATAGCTTTTATTATGTTGCAAAATCTTCCCTCTATACCCACATTGGTAAGAGTTTTATAATGGATGGATGTTGAATTTTCTCAAAGGCTTTTTCTGCATCTATTGAGATGATCACATGGTTTTTGTCTTTTGTTGATACGGTGTATCATTATTGATTTTGTGTATGTTGAACCATCCTTGTGAACTTGGGATGAATCCCACTTGGTCATGGTGTGTGATCTCTTTTTATGTGTTGTTGGATTTGGTTTGCTAATATTTTGTTGAGAATTTTTACATCTATATTCTTCAAAGATATGGGCCTGTAATTTTTTTTTTTTTTTTTTTTTTTTTTTTTTTTGGTAGTATCTTTTGTCTGGTTTTGGTCTCAGGGTGATGGTGGCTTCATAGAATGTCTTTGGGAGTGTTCTCTCCTCTTCAGTCTTTTGGAAGAATTTGAGAAGGATCAGTATAAGTTCTTCTTTATATGTTTGGTAGAATTCACCTGTGAAGCCATATGGTCCTGGACTTTTGTTCATAGGGAGTTTTTTTTGGTTACAGATTCTGTTTCACTTCTAGTGATTGGTCTGTGTTCAAATTATCTGTTTCTTCTTGATTCAGTTTTGGTGAGCTGTATATTTCTAGAAACTTGTCCATTTCTTCTAGGTTGGCAAATTTGTTGGCATGTAATTGTTCATAGTATTCTTTTACAGTTTTTTGTATTTCTGTGCTATCGGTTGTTATTTCTCCTTTTTCATTTCTTATTTTGTTTATTTGGGTTCTCTCTATTTTCTTCCTGGTGAGCCTGGCTAGAGGTTTTCAATTTTGTTTATCCTTTCAAAGAACAAGCTCTTGGTTTTATCGATTTTTTTCTATTGTTTTTTTAATCTCTATTTTATTTATTTCCTTTCTGATCTTTATTTTTTCCTTCCTTCTGCTGACTTTGGATTTTGTTTGTTCTTTTTTTCTGATTCTTTTAGGTGGTAGGTTAGGTTGTTTGAGATTTTTTCTCGTTTTTCTGAGGAAGGCCTGTAGTGCTGGGAACTTCCCTCTAAGAACTGCTTTTGCTGCATACAGTAGATTTTGTATGGTGGTGTTTTCATTGTCATTTGTCTGAAGGTATTTTAAAATTTCCTCTTGGTTTTATCATTGACCCATTGGTTTTTTAGTAGCATGATTTTTAGTCTCCATGTATTGATTGTTTTTTCTCATTTCTTTTTCCGTGGTTGATTTCTAGTTTCATGTCACTGTGATCAGAAAAGATGCTTGAAATAATTTCTATATTCTTAAATCTGTTGAGGCTCATTTTGTGCCCTAGTATGTGGTCAATCCTAGAGAATATTCCATGTGAACTTGTAAAGAATGTGTATTCTGGGTTTTTTTGGATGTAATGTCCTGAAAATATCAGTTAAGTCTAACTGTTCTATGGTATCATTTAGGATCTCTGTTGCCTTATTGATTTTCTGTCCAGAAGATCTGTCTGTTGATGTAAGTGGGGTGTTAAAATCTACTATTATGGTATTCCCATCAATTTCTCCCTTTGTGTATGTTAGTATTTGTTTTATGTATTTTAGTGCTCCTATATTAGGTTCATGTATGTTGACGAGAGTAATATCCGCTTCTTGTATTGATCCTTTTATCATTATACAGTGCATGACTTTGGACTCAGGGTCTGGACTCCTCAGTCTCCATATTTGTATGGGCCAATTCTTTATAATAAATCTCTTTACATACACACATTTTATTAGTTCTGTTTCTCTGGAGAACCCTGACTAATACAAATAGGAGGAAGGAAAAAAATACCTACTCTTCATATCATTGAAGATAGCAAATTTGCCATGCCTTCTGTTGGTCTGCTCTGCTCTGCTGATCTTGTTTATTGTATATGGACTTGTTGTGGGTGGGCAGAGACCTCAGTACACTCTG
Organism: Lipotes vexillifer; assembly: GCF_000442215.2. Classification (NCBI taxonomy): domain Eukaryota; kingdom Metazoa; phylum Chordata; class Mammalia; order Artiodactyla; family Lipotidae; genus Lipotes; species Lipotes vexillifer. The sequence goes on from NW_006773042.1 coordinate 2,690,231, forward strand.
CTGCTAGGGGGCTCAGTCTCAAGCAACTTTCCTAAGCATAGGTTGTCTCTTCCGACCTTCAGCCACAACAGGCATCCAACCACAACTTGGGAGTTCTCACACAGCATTCCTCTCACACAGAAAGGTGTATGTCTTTCTCTTCACCCTGTAAATCTACAATTCCTAATCTCATCCACAATCTAGGACCCGAGTCTGGGGAAGCATGGCAATATTCACCTCATGTACACTTCGGGCACTGGGAACTCTAGGGGAAAATATTTGATGCCCTCTACCTACCTTACCAATGTTCTTCCCATATTGAGATAGTAAATGGGGCAAGTCATCAAAGCCCAGGCTAAGCAGACATCAACTGGAAGACCAAGGCATCAATCTTTCTCTCTTGCAGGCAAATAAACATGCTCAATAATTCTGTTAGGGTTCCCATTCACTTTCCCCAGGTGAACAACTAGTCCAGCCTCTGGGAAGTCACGTGAGAGGAGAGGCACTTTTCATGGATACTGCAACCTTCCATGTGGAGAGCTCTTCTCCCTCCCTACCCCCCCCACACCCTCGCACCTCACTTCCCACCCCCATCCCTGCTTTAAATCTCTGATGGTCAAGGCTGCCAAATCAGTTTGGTCTCTCTAGCTGCTGGGAACCCTGGCAGTTGTACATTAAGAAATAAGCTTTCTGTGAAACTGGCTCTGGAGAAGTCAGTAACATTGTCTTTTTCAAAGCTCTGCTGTAGTCTCTGCACTACTCACTACTTACCTGGGTGGGAAAGATGTCAGTAAGTAATACACAACATCCTATTAACAAAATAGGCTAAATGTTATTAGAAGTTGAATTCCTTATTAATGTTTGTTTTGTTTTTATTTTTCCTTCCATTTTCCCTAAATGTATATATTTAGGGAAATAATAACGTTGTGCTGGGAAAAATAATTTCAAGAAGTTCACTGAGATATCTAGAAATACCCTGAGTTTTCACAAAACCAGGGTTGGTGATCACCTGCTCATGAAATAGTCGTTCTCTCAGATCCTCAAGGGGGCTTGGCTGGGAGCCTAACTTAAAGAAAGAGCTATCTTGCAGTTGTCAGAATGTCAGGTGGATCAGAAGTCAAGTCCTATAATGTTAGCACAGCTGGAAGGGAGCAGGCAGGAGCTGTGGACATGCCCAGACAAGAGATCAGAAGTCCCGATCTGAAGCAGTGTTGAAGAAGGGTTGACTTACAAGACTAGGATCAAAGATATGTTCAGGTAAAGTGGAAAAGCATGGAGATCAGAACCTAGGCAAGGAATCTGAGCAATAATCATGGGGCATCTGCAGTAAAAAGAAAGCTTCATATTGAAAACAACAGGCCTTGTGAAAAGAAGCCATCAGAAATTGATGATTTCTATTCTCAGTTGGGTCCTTAGGGTGGCCTCAAAATCTTCTTACATAAACCTAGAAAGTTTTTCTTTTATTGTTTTTATTTCAAACTTTTAGATTTCTCTTCAAACTTCCAACACTTTTCACCTGTCTCACAGTAGATGACTCTGGTCCTCACTTCACTGAGCCCTTCAGGAGAAAAGTATCTCAATTTTATCCTTTAGCAACAATGTTTATATCACTGCCTGTGCTTATCTTTTCACCTTCCCTCCTGGGCCAGGGGAGGAGGTGCTCTTCTTCCTGTCTAAGGTAATTCCTCTTCCTTTTCGCTGACTCTCCATCCTTTCCTCTATCCTCAGCCTCCCCCACTCTCCTCTCTCTTGCTCTTCCACAAAAAATAATAAAATAAAAGGAGAGTAAAGTTTCTCTAGTTAAAAAAAAAAAAAAAAAAAAAAAAAAAAAAAACCAATTTCCCACTCCCCCACTCTCCTCTCTCTTGCTCTTCCACAAAAAATAATAAAATAAAAGGAGAGTAAAGTTTCTCTAGTTAAAAAAAAAAAAAAAAAAAGAAAGAAAAAGAACTCACATTTCCCTCTAGCCACAACCTCTCTCTTTGATTCTCTCCTCAACCAAAATTTGGAAAAAGAAGTTTCCTTCTCTTACTTCCTCTTTTCCACATACCTCCACATGCCTGAATCAGGCATCAAGTCTTGGTACTCCATGGAAATATCCCTAGGTATACTGATCAGCATCCTCTTTTGGACCTACTTCAATATACACACTTCAGTTCTTATTCTAACTAAATTTCCACAACAATTTACAGTGCTGACATTGCTTCCTCCTTTGAACTCTTTTAATGCCAGTGGTTATCCTTTGAACTTCAGTCTACCACATTTCATCTTTCTTAGGCTCCTCCCTCTCTGCCTCCTCCCTAAACATTGATTTGCTCAGGGCCTTGTTCTTGGTTCAATCATCATTTCACTCTATTTACATTGAAGTAGATTTAATGATTAAATTAATGACTTCCACTGTACTTAAGACTCTTCAATTCACAGCTCCACACTAATGTGTTGAGTGTTGAGTTCTGTATATCCAACTGGCTGCCCTACAAGAGGCCCACTTCTAACTCAGCAAGTCCAAAACTCAATCGGATCATGTGTGCTCACCTCTCCTCTTCTCTCTCACAATGACATTAACCTCCTCTGTATAGTCAGTATCTCTGCAAAATAAGAATTCATGCCAGAAATGGTTGAAGGCACTTTAACTGTACTAACTCGTTTAATCCTTATAATAACCCTGTACAGTAGGAAATCTAATTATGACAAAATATAATAGCATTAATATTTACCTATTTGCTCAAAACAGAAACCTGGAGGTTACTTCAGGCTACGTCCCCCACCAATACCCTAAACATTCCTCATGTCCTCGTTAATCTAATTCCATAATATCTTTCCAATTCTTCCTTTATCTCCAGTCTAATTGAGTACAGCTGCAAGTCAAGTGTAGCAGTAGTTTCTGGAATGCCTTCCACAATGTAGTCACAGTGATCTAAAATTCAAATCTGATTATTTCTCCCCAGTGTTCAAAACTCTTGAATAGCTCCCTATACCTTTTAGAATAAAGTTCATGTTTCTCAGCTTAGAAGATTCTACAAGAACTGATCTTATTTTTCTGCTAATTTTTTCACTTTGGAAGGAAGTGCCTCTTTTTCTGCTTCCCTAGAGGTCCATACACTATGAACTCCAGCCCTTTGGAAGGTGATAGAAAGTTTCTGCCTTTTGCCTACACTGTTCACTCCTTCCTTTCCCCTTCTCAAACTAATTGGTAAGACTGAGGAAAAGATCAGTAGACGTTAACAATTAGTATCCATGCAGAGTAGTACAGCCAGGTGACATAAATCTTGGGGAAAACAAAGTTTTTACGGAAGAGAGTGAAAGAGCAAGGTCATGAGTAAGAAGAATGCTGAAAATCCTTTAATTCTTTCTTCACCTTTTTGGCCTTTTGCTAGGTGAGGCACCAAAAAACCCCATCATCTCCTTTGGATGGCTGAACAGAGAGTATTGCCATCAGAGTAAAGCTGAATTTCAATTAAGAAATTGAGGTAGAAGAATTCTTTTGGGAAGAGATTAAAGGTTTAGAAGAGTTTGTTTACAATGAAAGTGAAGTTCCAGAAGGCACAGAGAATAGGATGTGGAGAATGGGCAACAATGGGAAGATGTTAGCAAAGGGAAGAGTACCGTGGTTTGCTGATAGAATATGAGAAAGTAGAGCTCTTTGGAGGGACTTTTATTTGGACTTTGGTGGAGGAATAGCTAGCCTACAGTTCAAAGTAATTATGATACCTAGCATTGTTGAGTTCTTCCTACATGCCCAGAATTTGTCCAAGCACTGGACATGGACTATTCTGCTTTGACTTTAAAGGTGAGAAAAAGCTAAAGAAGACGAATGTGCCTAAATATCCATAGTTACAAGGTGGCAACTCTAGGAGCAAGCTTAAACACTACGTGATAAGAGAATTGAATTGTTAGGTGAGCGTATTGCTAGCATGGCTTGGGACCAAATACTGGTGAATAAATATTTTCATTGCCTCTGCAACTTAGCTCTGGGTGAAGAGAGACGGTGAATTAGATCTCTTTAAAATTCACTAAAGCAGAGATTTCTCAAGCTTTAAAGCTCAGGCAAACTTTAGCTTTCCTCATAGTCAGTTTATGCCCTTTCCATAGTTAAGTGTTAGGAATCAAAATAATTATGCAAAATATTATGCAAAATGACCTTATTATGGTTTAGATAGTGACTTGTATATTTCCAGGGTTCAGAGGTTCCTCAATTCCTTCATTTCACCAATGACACTATCCATGTATTAATGTAAACCCTCACTGAAACATTTGCCTGATGTAACAGATACCAGTGAAGAAAATATTATGTATATTAGAATATGATCATCTAAAAACAATTATCTAAAATTCTGAAATACGGCTAATTCCTAAAGTATTTTTGTTGTTGTTCGCTTTTTTTTTTTTTTTGCCCTCAAGACTAATGAGTCAACCTTTGTCAGACTCCAAATTTAGCTCAAGTCCAATATCAAGGACATTTTCATTAGCATGACTTTTCTTCATCCTCACTGAAGTTGAACAGGCATAAAGTCTTGGCTCTTTTGGGTCTGTTCTCTGCAGAAGAAAGATTGGTATAGTGGAAAGTGTATATATATATTTTTAATTCATCAGTCCCTAATCTTAGCTTTACTCTTTATTAACTATGTGATCTTAGGCAGGTCACTAAATTTCTAAGCTGTAATTCCTTAAGTGGTTAGGACTTTCCCCAAGACCACATGATTGCTCAGCTCTTTACCCTTCCCTCTCCTACTTTATACCCTCTGTGACAGGTTTTCCTTGAAGCTACTCCCTTAATAAATCCCACAAATAAAATCCTTGTCCCAAACTCTACTTCTAGGGAACTTGACCTAAGACATTTGGTACACCCACTCTTGTTTCTTTGTCGGTGTTGGTGATGGTTATGGGGGCATTTTTGTTGGTTTGTTTTGATTTGGTTTTCAGCTAAGAATTCTCTTTTCTGTGAAAAGTTAGCTGATAACCTTACCTTGACCAGTGCTCTTTCATCTAGATTTCTGATGTACTTAAAATATACTTGATATTGTAACAACTAGGCATTTCGTTGCCATTCTGTACATGTCTCTCTTCCAGACTATATGCTCTAAGAGCACACTGCAATCACTTTTCCTTTTTTTTTTTTTTTTTTTTTTTTTCTAGCCTCAGAGCTTGGCAGGGTTCCTTATTCACAGAATATGTGAAATAACTGTGGAATATACAATAACAGTGGGGAAGAGATAGGAGAAGAAAATACTTATTACCTCTCTGGTTCTCTGCTCTTTTTATTGATATCCTTAACACAACAGTATGAAAAACAGGAACAACAAAACCCTTTCAAATTGCTTTGGTAACAGAAGAGATGCAGAAAATTGTATGAGCAATGAGTGTGGGTGAAAATGGCTCAAGGCTGTGAAACAGCCTCAAAAGCAAATACTGGTTTGCGGGCTTGACTCTCACAGGTCTTCATTCCTTCATCTTCTTGACTTCTCCATATTCAATTTCAGGCTCTGTAGAGTTTTCTTCTCTACCCTTCGTACCTAAGTCAGATAAGTTCTTTTCCAAATGTTATATGGGCATTTCTGTCTTCCTTCCCCCAAGAGTTTCTTGCCCCAGACCAGGAGAGTCTAGAATTATAAACAACTGACTTATAAGTAAACCTTTGGCTACATCCATGTTTTTCTTCACAGTGATGGTACATTCGAATTTGTGGCATCATAAACTTTGAAAACAATCATGTGCTTGTCATTTATTGACATCTCTAGAATTTCCCAAGTTCTCCCAAGGGAAGTGGGTAAAAGTGACCATGAACTTCAGGTTCAGACTTACCAGATCCCTAACAAAAAGCAAATCAGGGTCCTACAAACCCCTCCCCACCATCCTCACTGGTGGTGGCTGGGATTGTTCTTTGTTGCTGATATACCTGGTGTCTCTTTCACAGAAGAGATAAATCCAAACATCATGGAACCTTTGAGTGATTATATTCTCTACTCATCTTGTTGATCCAGTTAGAAAAACTGGAACTTTGCGGAGGTGCCCTTCAGGCACTCCAATTACCAGCTGGCACCTAGCCACCCAAGTGGAACACTGGCCTGCTTCTCTGGAGCTTAAAGACCTTGGCCAGCTTTATTATCCCCTTTCCTTGGGGTAATGGAAGTTGTTCCCTCCTTTCTCAAACCACCTATGAAGCTACTGGCTCAAGTCCTGCTATAATGAACTCATGCCAATGCTTTCTTCATGACTTTGAGCGTCACCCAAGATTTGGATTTCCCCTCTGACTTAATTTCTCACTCTCTCACAGCCCCTGGAAAACACGACTACAATGTTTGCCACAGATATGGGGCACCATGCTGGGGGCCTCAAGGCCACTGACCCTGACAGCAAGGTGAATGTGGCATCCCTCCCTCTCCGCATATCCTTGCCCTGAGAGCCCAGTGTGTCTTCTGATAGAGTCAGTTCAGAAATGAAGTTATATAGTGTTAGCACTTTATATCTTTCTTTCAAGTGATGAGAGGACAGGATTGTACAGAGTTAGGTAGTCTATATAAAACGCATTTCAAAATTCCTAATGCAGTTAATATGCCATCCATCCAACGTGCAAGTTCCTGGCAATTCTAGTTCATTGGAACATAGTCCTGACACTGGATATGACACAAAACCTCTGAGCACAGAAGCAGCTGTCACAAAACTTCAGCCCTGAAGTATGGCCTTAGAAGTCTCAGAGAAGAAACTGCTACAATTTAGCACATAATTCTTGAGTAGTTTGTGATTTGGGTTTCTCAACTCACAGTCAACGGCTCACGGTAGCAGCAAAATAGAAGGGAATAGACAGGAGTTTATGGTGGAGGCAACGCGGGTAAGAAGTGACAACTGATAATCTGGCCAGTAGTGAGGGGAGGACCAAAAGCAAGAGCATTTTGCTGCATTTGGGGAACATTTTAAGAATTCATACAGTTTCTGCAATTGAAGATGTAATTTTCCCTGTTTTAATGTTTTGAATTTGACATGTATATACCTTGTTGATGAGTATATTTAATACCAGTTTATTTTTCTAGAAAGATTTGTTTTTGTAGCAATGGTACTTCCTCATATGAACAAGTCTTACAATTGAGAAAATGTGATATTAATAGTGACCCCAAATTATTAAGGAAAGTTTAAACTGTGTTCAAAGTTCTTTCAGTTATTTTGTTTGTTTGTTTTGTTTTTTTTACTTAGGAAGATCTTATAATATTTGGTAAATATTAGAATATCTCCCACAGGGGAAAAGGGGGTTAACTAAATAGTTTTGGATATTATTAAAATTATAGTTCAGTTATCTGGAAATTCCCTTATTGAATTCTCCAGCAGCAGCGGAAAATGCCTTATGCTAAATAAAACCTAGTGCTTCAGAACCTGGTGTTCTCTTTTAACAAGTGAAAAGAAAACACTCAGCAAAACGACCTATAGTCTGTTAAAGCACTTTTTCACAGACAATTTCTGTTCCTTTCATTTTGATTTATAAGATTAGCACGCTATATTTAACTACATAAATATATATTTCTCTGATTCACGAGTATATCTTTTGCTTTTCGCTTTTAAATGATTATATACTAGAGAGACGTATCTATTCCACATACAGATGAATAAGGAACATAATAGCATCATTATAAGGAGACATTAAAGAAGTGTAATATGTTATTTACCATAATGAGAAAACACCCAAAATAGGTCACTGAAGTAGAGTCTCCCGATTGTAAATATACTTTTCATTATAAGTCAAGGCAGGAAATATTTTCCAGAGGTTGCACAAACAGACTAAACCACAGAAATAACATTCTTTCAGATAAATGATCAATCTCTCTATGGTCCCCGAGGCTTATTTTAAAGGAGCTTTCAGCTGGGGGTAGACCAGAAAGTCTGTGATGCATGTAATAGAATCAAGAGCTCCATTACAATCCCAAATTGGTAGCACCTCTGAGTATCTCTGGGCTCCCTGTCTTGAGAAGGATATATGGGCCCAAAGTCCCAAATAACTTACCATAGCTCACCCAATTATTAGTATACATAATTGAAAGTGAATTTCATTTATTGAGCTGACCCGTCCTACAGGTTCACTTCAGAACCTGATATCATTTAAAACGGTGGCAAAATTTCAAAAATAGTGAATCCAAAGAAAGCATTAATATGTTCAGTGAATACGTGTATGAGGATTACTATAACAATTGCTAATACAGGCCTCAGATTTTTAAATTCTTACGGTCAATTTTTCCAAATTCTAATTGTCTACGAATATTTTTAAATAAAAGATTTTCTTAAATTATGAGAATCTTAGTAAAGAATCTTAGCAAATTCTTGGGAGCAGAGGGATGTGATGGGTGAAGAAAACTGAATTATAGAAAATTCATACAGCTATAATACACACCATCACTTTAATAGAGTAATTTTTAATTATCTCTCCATGATGCTGTGTTAGGCACTATTCATTGATAATGAAGCAGACATGATCCATGGCTGCTATAAAGTTTGTACCTATGGGAAATCACTGAGACTTAAATGACAAGTCAAGGGGATATTGCAGTGGAACCTATGTAATTTCCTTGGGCCACATATAAGCAAGGGAGCATGCTCATTTAGTGATTTCTTGCAGGAAACGGAGGTTTCTAGAGATAGTGCTATTAGGAAGATTGGGCACTTACTGCAAAAAATCCTCTTTTTAAGGGCCTGCTAGTTATGCTTTGTTAGGTTCCAGTATAATTCAATTTTTCATAAAAAATTGTTTGGCAATATGAGCAGAGAAGTTTTCTTTCCCATTATTATTTTCTACAAGGAGAGATTTTTCTTAAAGCAGTCCAGGCTCCTTCCCTACCCCCTAGTCCTCCAATGGAGGTAGAGCTAGTTGCCTGATTAGAGGTTTGGGAAAGGACAAGGGCACCTGCAGCTCAGCTTCTGCCCACCCTTCTGTTTGGGGTCTACCTGCAGGGAGCAAGTGTTCTGCCTGTTGTCAGCCATTCTGTGAGCTTAGGCTCAATGGCCTGGCCCTGGCCATGAGGCCAGCTCTTGTTGGTCACAGCCTGTGACCTCAGTAACATGCCCACAGATGAACACTACATTCTCTGCTATCAACCTTAGCAGTAATCAAACAGGGATTGGGATTGAGATCTTCCCTCTACCTTATCCTTTTCCCCCTCCTTTAAAAAAAAACCTTTTTGTTCTGTTATTATTATTTTTTCATAATTTACATATACCACAATGCCCTTTGCCCTTTTTTAGTGTAATTCTGTGGGTTTTGACAAGTCAGTAGACAGAAGAGTTCCATCACCACCCCCCCGACACCCAAATTCCCCTGTGCTCCTAGGTAGTCAACTCCTCCTCCCACGCTAGCCCCTGGAAACCACGGATCTGTTCTCTGCCTCTGCAGTTGTGCCTTTTCTGGAATGTTAAATAAATGGAGTCACATCAAGGGGATTGGACCCTTGTTAGTGTGGCTTCTTTCACTTGGCATGGTACATTTGAGAGTTATCCATGTGGTAGTTTGCCCCATTTTATTGTTGAGTAATACTCCATTGCGTGGGAGTATCACAGCTTATCCATTAACCAGTTAAAAGAAATTTGGCTTTTTCCAGTTTTTGATGATTATGAATAAAGCTGCTATCAATATCTACATATGGATCTTTGTGTAATCATAAGTTCACTTAGCTCAATATTTAGGAGTAGGATTGCTAGTTCATACAGTAACTATACATAGGACTTTATTAGACACAAACTATTCCAAAGTGACTGTGTCAATCTGCAGTCTGACCAGCAATGTAAGAGTTCCACTCACTTTGCATATTTGCCAGCACTTGTTATTGTTGGTTTTCTTCTTTATTTTAAACAGTTTAGCCATTTTAATAAGTATGTAGTGATAGCTCACTGTACTTTTAATTTGCATTTCTCTAATGATTAATAATTTTGGACATCTTTCACATGATAATTTGCCACATGTATGTCTTTGATCAAGTGGCTGATCAAATATGTTGCTCATTTTTTTAATCGGGTATTTATTTTTTTTAGTTTTAAGAATTCTTGATATTGTCTGGCTATAAGTCCTTTACCAAATATATCATTTGAAAATATTTCTCTTTTAATTTGCTTACCCATGCTTGGAGGTTTAAATTTTGACAAAGTTCAATTTATCCTAGTTTTCTTTTACGGATTATACTTTTGGTGTCTTCTCTAAGAAATTCTTGCCTAACCAAAAGTCATGAAGCTTTTCAGCTATGTCTTCTAGCAGTTTTATAGTTTTACATTTTATAGTTAGGTCTAAAATCGATTTTGACTTAACTTTTGGATATGGTTTGAGGAATGGCTCTTCTTTGACTCAATACTGTATTCAATAAGTATTAGTTTCTTAAAGGTTATTTTCAAAGTACAAATATTTGCAACCCTATCAATGAAATTCTGATTGTTTGTTACAATGAAACTTATTGGTCTGTCTTGCACTTAACATGGTTCTTTTACCCATGCATGATTTTGTAAAATCACATATTGCTCATCTGGAAAATACTGGTTTACTGAACCATTTAGACTTTCTAAAATCTTGACAGACTTCATTACAAAATAACAACAAATCATATATTTTAATATTACCAAGAATCTCATCAAAATATCTTTATATATTTGCAAGCTGTCAAGCTCACTGTGGTTGATGTAAGTTTCAAAAAAAAAAGTCTAATTCTTCTTGAAAATTCAAATGTTATCATTGGCATCAAGTTTAAGTTTTTTTTCCTTGAAGTAACAGGTGTTTTTGTTCATTTTCACAAAAATGTCTGCCAAATATCTGAGTTTGTATAACCATATTTTATCAGTCAGTTGTTCTTTAAAGTAAATATCACGTTCCATGAAGAGTGGCTAGTTCAGTTTCCAACTCAGTCACACAAATACTTTTCCTTCCAGGCAACCATCACACTTCAGTGAGCAATAGAAGTGTTTATGCATAATTCCCATTTTGTCACACAGAATATTAAAAAGATATGTCATTAGGGGTTGAGATTTAATTAATAATTTTTACTGCTTGATCAAAGATATTACTAAGTGAAATTGTTTTTTTCTTTTCTGTGAACGCATGATGGTAAAGAAGACAATAGCTACTAGTACAGTTAGTACCACTGTCTATTTGGGCTAGGTTTAATTTACCATTGCTTTTGGTAAATTTTAAATTTTGCCAGCAATTTAATTTATCATTGCTTTTGCATTTTCAATGCACATATCAACACTGAAAAAAGTAAATAACATATTAGCACTAAACAGAAAATAATTTTTACCTGATGGGCCCCCTAAAAGGTTCTCAGGGACTCCCAGGGGTTCACAGACCATACTTTGAGAACCACTGGCCTAGGATATTGAAAAGGTGAGGAGAATAAGAGAGAAGTTGTACCAGCTTTAGAAACATCAACTGAAGCCTCATATCAGGACCCTACCAAAACAAATACAGATGGTAAAAGAACCTTCCTTAGAAGGCAAGTTTCACAGGTGTAAGCAGTTCACTAGCAGGAGGCATGGGAAGCAGGCCTGGTGGCACAAGACAGAAAATGCTTGCTCACAAGCAATACAGAGCTGTGTCCATAGACAGAGAGCACACACTCACTTCAGAAGCAGGTGCCAGAGAGTCAGGGCTCAAAGGGAAAATGGAAAGTCAGGAGGTTTCAGAAGGCAAGACAAACACCTCAGGAGTAGCCCAAGGATGAGGGCTCCCACAGTTGCTGGTTTCTGATCATTGCAATAAGACCGCAACTTTGCAAATGCCACTTTGAGAGGACAGTTTAGATGGAGGCATTTACAATTTTATCCAAGGTATGATGATTGTACACACCTGAAATAACACAAACAGTGGAAAGATGGGATTTTCACAGATCTAAGAAAAGATATACTAGAAAGACTGGGGTTTACAGCGTCCCGGTACTGTGGAGGTCTCTAGGTCATGGAGGCCAGGAGAGATTGAGTGCTGCTTTCTTGCCCAAGGTCTAGAAGTCCAGTTTTAAACAACAAGCTTACAAAAGGAAGTTGTTTGCTTTCATTTTTCTCAGAAAAGGAACTTTGCATTTTAACTCTGGATGAGTTAAGCACAGAAACACTTTGGCATTTACATCTTGTATCTCAAGTACAGACCTACGGCAGATTTTTATACACTGATAATGGAGGTGCTCTGATATCACAGAAGAAACTCTAATCCTTCTGCCCTTGAGAGACACTGGGAATAAATCTGTAACTCAGTGTGTCTTACAATGGTGACGGGTACACAGATAGGGAAAACTAGCATTAATCCACCCTTCACTATGTGCTAGGCATTTTGTGTACTTTAAAAAAGAAATCAGTAACTCCAATAACCCCATAAGATAAGTGTTGAATTTTATAGATGAGGAAACTCTGGCTTTGAGAGGGTAAGGAGCCCAAGATGGCACTTGCAACTGGAGCCTGGAATTAAACTCAGGTCTGTCAGACTCTAAAGCCCATAGATTTCCCATTTTCACCAGTATTTTTCAACATGGTTTCAGTTTGTTTTAGCAGAATTTTAAAAACTTTAAGCAGAGCACAAAAATGTTAAAGCTCCTTATATAGCACCAACATCCATGAAATTCTAATCAAATATTTGAAGAACCTCAAAAGCACTTCCAAAGGGCTCTCCAGATAGAAAACAGCTGCCCCGCAGCTGCCTGCACTACGTGTCGTCCCTAGTTCAACATCTGCTACTTGGTGTTTTTTTTGCCTCTCTTTTTTTTTTTTTTTTTCAAATTGTCCTCAATGCCTAAGATTGTTCATGCCAATGCATGGAGCTTTTCCAATTTATATCCGAGCTGGAAACTGTTTCTGGTTATACCTACCTCTTGTAGCTTTAACTGCACATGAGTGGAAAAGCCTCTGTGAGCAGAGCAAACAGGCCTCTATCCCTTTGTTATCCAGACAGGAAGGCACAAGTGGCTTTTCCACCCAGCCTGGCTCTGAATAAAATTAGTTGCACTGTCAGAAGGATTTAAGTGGAGCAACTTATCTAGGAGGAGAACGTCACATTATTGCAACATCTTCTGCATATCACATACTGTACTGTACAGTGTCTACAGATTTAGTATTCATTATATTATGATGGGTCCTCTATATATTATGCTGGGCCTCAGCTTCAGCTCTGACAGGGCGATCCTTCTGTGTTGTTCTGTCTTAAAATGAATCTTAAAATTTTCTAGGCATAATGCAAGAAAAATTAAAAACAGGAAGTAAAATATGAGCAGCGTTGCATTTTTGAGGTATTATTTTGTCAAGAATTGAAAATAATAATTAGATGGAGATAAGGCTAGAGGTAAGAACACCTTTCCAAAACTCCAGAAAGAGGTAAGATATGAGGAGTCAGTTTCAACAGTTCAACAAGAAGGCAGAAGAGGGAGTGAATTGAGGGTCTTCCCGGAAGAGGGAAGGCAGAGAGCGTCAGGAGAGAGGAAATCAGTAGGTCTCAGTGCATGGAATATGGAAGAAATAATGGAGGAAGACGTCCTGGTCTTTTAGCTCTTGGTTCCAATTCCAACAGGCAGTACTGAGGAAGGGCATATGCTGGGGCCAGAACATCCCAAACAACATTACATACTTCATGCAAACTATTGTTTCACGTCTTTGTGTCTGTGCTGTGACATTGAGGTCTTAAAATATAAAATCGTTAGGTCTTAAATTCTTCTTTGTTTGCTAAGACTTTTTCTAGCCCTTCTTATTCATGTTTTGTTAAAATACAATTTCCGAGGTTGCTCACAGAATTTTCATGCATTTTTATAAACTATATCTCTTATAAAGAACAGATTAGATGAACACCAAAATGTTAAAAATCCAAGATTTCTTACTCTTTAGTAAGGAAGTGTAAATCGCTTGTGTTTACTGTAAAAAATATGATCTGACTTGGTCTTCTTTGTTTCGTGCTTTAAATAATGTTTTGTTCTATTTTGTCTTTTTTATAAAAGAGTTTTACTTTCTATTTGTTCCGCAATGATTTGGAAAGTATATAGTCATTTTAAAAATTACTAGTTGTTCATTTATTGTGTTAATAAATCTTATTAAATCAATATTTAATTCCAAATTTGAAAACAAAACAGTAACTTAAGCATTCCACTTATGGAAGATGAAGAGTTTAACTATTTTGCCTTCCCCATTCCACTTCCCTTATTCTGGTCTCTATTTCGGTATCAGAAATCCCATTTGAAAAATTAGATCTTCACTTTCTAGATTTCTTTGACTGCTTTTGTTTCCAAAGTAAAAGCAAGCATTTAGCCTTTGTGAGATCAAGAGTTTCCTCCACTATCTGATTACTAACTGGTTCCAACAGACCTCATGCTGGCAAGATGGATGGCGAGCTGCCAAAATAAGGAGGCCTAAATGCACATCCTGAGAGCCAGAAAACTCAGGCAATGAGGGTAAATAAGGAGGAGAACTTCCCTGGGTAAACACCTCAGCTGGACATGTCTCTCCATGGCACATACTTGGGAGGACTGACTGCCTTTTGAGACTGTGGGATGGGACAGGGAAACACAGTTACGTATTAGAATCCATTCCTTTTACACAGCCACGTTAGTTTTTAAAATTTTCTTGGAGTATAGTTGATTTATAATGTGTTTCAGGTGTACAGCAAAGTGATTCAGTTATACATACACTCATTCTTTTTCAGATTCTTTTCTCATATAGGTTATCACAGAATATTGAGTAGAGTTCCGTGTGCTATACAGTAGGTCCTTGTTGTTTATCTATCGTATATACAGTAGTGTATGTATGTTAATCCCAAGGTCCTGATTTATCCCTCCCCCACCATGTTTCCCCTCTGGTAACCATAACTTTGCTCTCCATATCTAAGTCTGTTTCTGTTTTGTACATAAGTTCATTTGTATCACTTTTTAAAATTAGATTCCACACATGAGTGATATCATATGGTATGTCTTTCTCTGACTTACTTCACTTAAGTAAGTGAATAATGATAATCTCTAGGTCCATCCATGTTTCTGCAAATGCCAATATTTCACTCTTTTTCATGGCTGAGTGGTATTCCATTGTGTGTATGTACCACATCTTCATTATCCATTCCTCAAGCGATGGACATTTAGGTTGTTTCCATGTCTTGGCTATCATGAATAGAGCTGCTATGAACATGATAGTTTTGTCCAGATATATGCCCAGGAGTGGGATTGCTGGATCATAGGGCAACTCTATTTTTAGGTTTTTGAGGAACCACCATACTGTTCTCCATAGTGGCTGCAGCAATTGACATTCCCACCAACAATGTAGGTGAGTTTCCTTTTCTCCACACCCTCTCCAGCATTTATTGTTTGTAGACTTTTTGATGACGGCCGTTCTGACCTATGTGAGGTGATACCTCATGGTAGTTTTGATTTGCATTTCTCTGATAATTAGTGTTGCTCAACATCGTTTCACGTCTTTTTGGCCATCTGTAGGTTTTCTTTGGAGAAATGTCTATTTAGGTCTTCTGCCCATTTTTGGATTGGGCTGTTTGTTTTTTTTGATATCGAGCTGTATGAGCTGTTTGTATATTTTGGAGATTAACCCTTTGTCAGTTGCTTCATTTGAAAATATTTTCTCCCATTCTGAGAACTGTGTTTTCATCTTGTTTATGGTTTCCTTTGCTGTGCAAAAACTTTTAAGTTTAATTAGGTTCCATTTGTTTATTTTTGTTTTTATTCTCATTACCTGAGGAGGTGGGTCAAAAAGATCCCTGCTGCAATTTATGTCAAAGAGTGCTCTGCCTATGTTTTCCTCTAAGAGTTTTAGTGTCTGCCCTTACATTTAGGTCTTTAATCCATTTTGAGTTTATTATTGTGTATGGTGTTCAGGAGTGTTCTAATTTCATTCTTTTACATGTAGCCAGTTTTCCAAACACCACTTATTGAAGAGGCTGTTATCACTCCATTGTATATTCTGGCCTCCTTTGTCATAGAATTAGGTGAACATAAGTGCATGGGTTTATTTCTGGGCTTTCTATCCTGTTCGATCTAAATTTCTGTTTTTGTGCCAGTACCATACTGTTTTGATTACTATCATTTTGTAGTATAATCTGAGGTCAGGGAGCCTGATTCCTCCAGCTCCATTTTTCTTTCTCAAGATTGCTTTAGATATTCACGGTTTTTTGTGTTTCCAAACAAATTAAAAAAATTTTTTTTCTTCTGCTTCTGTGAAAAATGCCGTTGGTAATTTTATATGAATTGCATTGAATCTGTAGATTGTCTTGGGTAGAATAGTCATTTTGACAGTATTGATGCTTCCAATATAAGAACATGGTATATGTTTCCATCTGTTTGTGTCATCTTCTATTTGTTTCAACAGTAACTTATAGTTTTCTGTGTACAGCTCTTTTTCCTCCTTAGGTAGGTTAATTCCTAGGTATTTTATTTTATTTTTTTAATGTTTATTTATTTATTTTCTTATTAGTCAACCATTTTATACACATCAGTGTATACATGTCAATCCCAATCTCCCAATTCATCACACCACAACCCCCACCCCCCTCCACTTTCCTCCCTTGGTGTCCATACGTTTGTTCTCTACTTCTGTGTCTCAATTTCTGCTCTGCAAACTGGTTCATCTGTACCATTTTCTAGGTTCCACATATATGCATTAATACACGATTTTTTTTTCTCTTTCTGACTTACTTCACTCTGTATGACAGTCTCTAGATGCATCCACATCTCTACAAATGACCCAATTTCGTTCCTTTTTATGGCTGAGTAATATTCCATTGTATATATGTACCACAACTTCTTTATGCATTCATCTGTCAATGGGCATTTAGGTTGCTTCCATGACCTGGCTATTGTAAATAGTGCTGCAATGAACATTGGGGTGCATGTGTCTTTTTGAATTATGGTTTTCTCTGGGTATATGCCCAGTAGTGGGATTGCTGGATCATATGGTAATTCTATTTTTAGTTCTTTAAGGAACCTCCATACTGTTCTCCATAGTGTCTGTATCAATTTACATTCTCACCAATAGTGCGGGGGTGGGGGGAGGTTCCCTATTCTCCACACCCTCTCCAGCATTTGTTGTTTGTAGATTTTCTGATCATGCCCATTCTAACTGCTGTGAGGTGATACCTCATTGTAGTTTTAATTTGCATTTCTCTGATAATTAGTGATGTAGAGCAGCTTTTCATGTGCTTCTTGGCCATCTGTATGTCTTCTATAGAGAAATGTCTATTTAGGTCTTCTGCCCATTTTTGGATTGGGTTGTTTGTTTTTTTTAATATTGAGCTGCATGAGCTGTTTATATATTTTGGAGATTAATCCTTTGTCCAATGATTCATTTGCAAATATTTTCTCCCATTTTGAGGGTTGTCTTTTCATCTTGTTTAGGGTTTCCTTTGCTGTCCAAAAGCTTTGAAGTTTCATTAAGTCCCATTTGTTTATTTTTGTTTTTATTTCCATTACTCTAGGAGGTGGATCAAAAAATATCTTGCTGTGGGGCTTCCCCAGTGGCACAGTGGTTGAGAGTCTGCCTGCTGATGCAGGGGACATGGGTTCATGCCCCGGTCTGGGAAGATCCCACATGCCACGGAGCGGCTGGGCCCGTGAGCCATGGCTGCTGAGCCTGTGCATCCGGAGCCTGTGCTCCGCAACGGGAGAGGCCACAACAGTGAGAGGCACGCGTAAAAGAAAAAAAAAAAAATCTTGCTGTGATTTATGTCAAACAGTGTTCTTCCTATCATTTCCTCTAAGAGATTTATAGTGCCCATTCTTACATTTAGGTCTCGAATCTATTTAGAGTTTATTTTTGTGTATGGTGTTAGGGAGTGTTCTAATTTCATTCTTTTATGTGTAGCTGTCCAGTTTTCCCAGCACCACTTATTGAAGAGACTGTCTTCTCAATTGTATATCCTTGCTTCCTTTGTCATAGATTAGTTGACCATAGGTTCATGGGATCATCTCTGGGCTTCCTATCCTGTTCCATTGGTCTATATTTCTGTTTTTGTGCCAGTACCATATTATCTTGATTACTGTAGCTTTGTAGTATAGTCTGAAGTCAGGGAGTCTGATTCCTCCAGCTCTGATATTTTTCCCTCAAGACTGCTTTGTCTATTTGGGGTCTTTTGTGTGTCCATACAAATTTTAAGATTTTTTGTTCTAGTTCTGTAAAAAATGCCATGGGTAATTTTTTGTTGTTGTTGTTGTTGTTTTTGCGGTATGGGGGCCTCTCACTATTGTCGCCTCTCCCGTTGTGGAGCACAGGATCCGGACGCACAGGCTCAGCGGCCATGGCTCACGGGCCCAGCTGCTCTGCGGCATGTGGGATCTTCTGGACCGCGGCACAAACCCGTGTCCCCTGCATTGGCAGGCGGACTCTCAACCACTGTGCCACCAGGGAAGCCCGCCATTGGTAATTTGATAGGGATTGCATTGAATCTGTAGATTACTTTGGGTAGTATAGTCATTTTCACAGTATTGACTCTTCCACTCCAAGAACATGGTATATCTCTCCATCTATTTGTATCATCTTTAATTTCTTTCATCAGTGTCTTATAGTTTTCTGCATACAGGTCTTTTGTCTCCCTAGGTAGGTTTATTCCTAGGTATTTTATTCTTTTTGTTGCAGTGGTAAATGGGAGTGCTCTCTTTCAGATTTTTCATCATTAGTGTATAGGAATGCAAGAGATTTCTGTGCATTAAATTTTTATCCTGCAACTACCAAATTCATTGATTATCTCTAGTAGTTTTCTGGTGGCATCTTTAGGATTCTCTATGTATAGTATCATGTCATCTGCAGTGACAGTTTTACTTCTTTTCCAATTTGTATTCTTTTATTTCTTTTCCTTCTCTGATTGCCATGGCTAGGACTTCCAAAACTATGTTGAATAATAGTGGTGAAAGTGGACATCCTTGTCTTGTTCCTGATCTTACCGGAAATGCTTTCAGTTTTTCACCATTGAGAATGATGTTTGCTGTGGGTTTGTTGTATATGGCCTTTGTTATGGTGAGGTAGGTTCCCTCTATGCCCACTTTCTGGAGAGTTTTTATCAAAAATGGGTGCTCAGTTCTGTCAAAAGCTTTTTCTGCATCTATTGAGATGATCATATGGTTTTTATTCTTCTGTTTGTTAATATGGTGTATCACATTGATTTGCATATATTGAAGATTCCTTGCATCTCTGGGATAAACCCACTTGATCATGGTGTATGATCCTTTTAGTATGTTGTTGGATTCTGTTTGCTCGTATTTTGTTGAGGATTTTTGCATGTATATTCATCAGTGATATTGGTCTGTAATTTTCTTTTTTTGTAGTATCTTTGTCTGGTTTTGGTATAAGGGTGATGGTGGCCTCATAGAATGAGTTTTGGAGTTTTCCTTCCTGTGCAGTTTTTTGGAAGAGTTTGAGAAGGATGGGTGTTAGCTCTTCTCTAAATGTTTGATAGAATTCACCTGTGAAGCCATCTGCTCCTGGACTTGTGTTTGTTGCAAGATTTTTAACCAGAGTTTCAATTTCATTACTTGTGATTGGTCTGTTCATATTTTCCATTTCTTCCTGATTCAGTCTTGGAAGGTTATACCTTTCTAAGAATTTGTCCATTTCTTCCAGGTTGTCCATTTTATTGGTATAGGGTTGCTTGTAGTAGTCTTTTAGGATGCTTTGTGTTTCTGCGGTGTCTGTTGTAACTTCTCCTTTTTGATTTCTCATTTTATTGATCTGAGTCCTCTCCCTCTTTTTCTTGATGAGTCTGGCTAATGGTTTATCAATTTTGTTTATCTTCTTAAAGAACCAGCTTTTAGTTTTATTGATCTTTGCTATTGTTTTGTTTCTTTTTCATTTATTTCTGATCTAATCTTTATGATTTCTTTCCTTCTGCTAACTTTGGATTTTTTTGTTCTTCTTTCTCTAATTGCTTTAGGTGTAAGGTTAGATTGTTTATTTGAGATTTTTCTTGTTTCTTGAGGTAGGCTTGTATAGCTATAAACTTCCCTCTTAGAACTGCTTTTGCTGCATCCCGTAGGTTTTGGATCATCATGTTTCCATTGTCATTTGTCTTTAGGTAGTTTTGATTTCCTCTTTGATTTCTTCAGTCATCTCTTGGTTATTTAGTAACATATTGATTAGCCTCAACGTGTTTGTGTTTTTTTCTCTGTAATTGATTTCTAATCTCATAGTGTTGTGGTCAGAAAAGATGCTTGATATGATTTCAATTTTCTTAAATTTACTGAGGCCTGATTTGTGACCCAAGATGTGATCTATCCTGGAGAATGTTCCATGCGCACTTGAGAAGAAAGTGTAATTTTCTGTTTTTGGATGGAATGTCCTATAACTATCAGTGAAATCTATCTGGTCTATTGTGTCATTTAAAGCTTCTGTTTCCTTATTTATTTTCATTTTGGATGATCTGTCCATTGGTGTAAGTGAGGTGTTAAAGTCGCCCACTATTATGGTGTTACTGTCGATTTCCTCTTTTAGAGATGTTAGCAGTTGACTTATGTATTGAGGTGTTCCTATGTTGGGTGGATATATATTTATAATTGTTATATCTTCTTCTTGGATTGATCCCTTGCTCATTATGTAGTGTCCTTCCTTGCCTCTTGTAACATTCTTTAAAGTCTATTTAATCTGATATGAGTATAGCTACTACAGCTTTCTTTTGATTTCCATTTGCATGGAATATCTTTTTCCATCCCCTCACTTTCAGTCTGTATGTGTCCCTAGGTCTGCAGTGGGTCTCTTGTAGATAGCATATATATGGTTCTTGTTCTTGTATCCATTCAGCAAGGCTGTGTCTTTTGGTTGGAGCATTTAATCCATTCACGTTTAAGGTAATTATTGATATGTATGTTCCTTTTACCATTTTCTTAATTGTTTTGGGTTTGTTTTTGTAGGTCCTTTTCTTCTCTTGTGTTTCCCACTTAGAGGAGTTCCTTTAGCATTTGTTGTAGAGCCGGTTTGGTGGTGCTGAATTCTCTTAGCTTTTGCTTGTCTGTAAAGCTTTTGATTTCTCCATCGAATTGAATGAGATCCTTGCTGGGTAGAGTAATCTTGGTTCTAGGGTCTTCCCTTTCATCACTTTAAATATGTTATGCCACTCCCTTCTGGCTTGTAGAGTTTCTGCTGAGAAATCAGCTGTTAACCTTATGGGAATTCCCTTGTATGTTATTTGTCGTTTTTTCCTTGCTGCTTTCAATAGTTTTTCTTTGTCTTTAATTTTTGCCAATTTGATTACTGTGTGTCTCGGCATGTTTCTCCTTGGGTTTATCCTCTACGGGACTTGCTGCCCTCCCTGGACTTGGTGGCTATTTACTTTCCCCTGTTAGGGAAGTTTTCGACTATACTCTCTTCAAATATTTCTCAGGTCTTTTCTCTCTCTCTTCTCCTTCTGGGACCCGTATAATGCGAATGTTGTTGTGTTTAATGTTGTCCCAGAGGTCTCTTAGGCTGTCTTCATTTCTTTGCCTTCTTTTTTCTTTATTCTTTTCTGCAGCAGTGAATTCCGCCATTCTGTCTTCCAGGTCCCTATCCATTCTTCTGCCTCTGTTATTCTGCTATAGATTCCTTCTAATGTATTTTTCATTTCACTTATTGTATTGTTCTTCTCTGTTTGTTTGTTCTTTAATTCTTCCAGGTCTTTGTTATGTTAAACATTTCTTGGGTTTTCTCAATCTTTGCCTCCATTCTTTTCCTGAGATCCTGGATCATCTTCACTATCATTATTCTGAATTCTTTTTCTGGAAGGTTGCCTATCTCCACTTCATTTAGTTGTTTTTCCTGGGTTCTATCTTGTTCCTTCATCTGGTACATAGCCCTCTGCCTTTTCATCTTGTCTGTCTTTCTGTGAATGTGGTTTTTGTTCCACAGGCTGCAGGATTGTAGTTCCTCTTGCTTCTGCTCTCTGCCCTCTGGTGGATGAGGCTATCTAAGAGGCTTGTGGAAGTTTCCTGATGGGAGGGACTGGTGGTTGATAGAGCTGGCTGTTGCTCTGGTGGGCAGAGCTCAGTAAAACTTTAACCTGCTTGTCTGCTGATGTGTGGGGCTGGGTTCCCTCCCTGTTGGTTGTTTGGCCTAAGGCGACCCAACACTGGAGCTTACCCAGGCTCTTTGGTGGAGCTAATAGCGGACTCTGGGGGGGCTTATGCCAAGGAGTACTTCCCAGAACTTCTGCTGCCAGTGTCCTTGTCCTTTGCTGAGCCATAGCTGCCCCCCACCTCTGCAGGAGACCCTCCAACACTAGCAGGTAGGTCTGGTTCAGTCTCCTATGGGGTCACTGCTCCTTCCCCTGGGTCCTGATGTGCACACTACTTTGTGTGTGCCCTGCAAGAGTGGAGTCTCTTGTTTCCCCCCATCCTGCCGAAGTTCTGCAATCAAATCCCGCTGGCCTTCAAAGTCTGTTTTTCTAGGAATTCCTCCTCCCGTTGCCAGCCCCCCAGGTTGGGAAGCCTGATGTGTGGCTCAGAACCTTCACTCCAGTGGGTGGACTTCTCTGGTATCTATTTTATTTTTTTTGATGCAGTGGTAAATGATATTGTTTCCTTAATTTCTCTTTCTGAGCTTTCATTGTTAGTGTATAGAAATGAAACAGACTTCTGTCTATTAATTCTGTATCCTACAACTTTACCAGATTCGTTGATGAGCTGTAATAGTTTTCTGGTAGCATCTTTAGGATTTTCTATATATAGTATGATGTCATCTGCAAACAGTGACAGTTTTGCTTCTTCTTTGCCAATATGGATTCCATATGTTTCTTTTTCTTCTCTGATTGCCGTGGCTAGGACTTCCAAAACTATGTGTATAAAAGTGGGGAGAGTGGATATCCTTGTCCTTTTCCTGATCTTAGAGAAAATCCTTTCAGCTTTTCACCATTGAGTATGATGTTAACTGTGGGTTTGTCATATATGGCCTTTATTATGTTGAGGTAGGTTCCCTCTATGCCTACTTTCTGGAGAGTTTTTATCATAAATGAATGTTGAATTTTGTCAAAAGCTTTTTCTGCATCTATTGAGATGATCATATCATTTTAATTCTTCAGTTATTGTAGTATATCACACTGATTGATTTGCAGATATTGAAAAATTCTTGCATCACTGGGATAAATCCCACTTGATCCTGTCGTATGATCCTTTTAATGTGTTGTTTGATTTGGTTTGCTAGTATTTTGTTGAGGATTTTTGCATCTACGTTCATCAGTGATATTGGTCTCTAATTTTCTTTTTTTGTTTTATGTCTGGTTTTGTATCAGGGTGATGGTGGCCTCATAGAATGAGTTTGGGAGTGTTCCTTCTTCTGCAGTTCTTTGGAATAGCTTCAAAAGTATAGGTGTTAACTCTTCTCTAAATGTTTGATAGAATTTGCCTTTGAAGTCATCTGGTCCTGGACTTTTGTTTGTTTGTAGTTTTTATAAATCACAGATTCAAGTTCAGTACTTGTAATTGGTCTGTTCATGGTTTTTTTTCCTGGTTTGGTCTTCGGAGATTGTAACTTTCTAAGAATTTGTCCCTTTCTTCTAGGTTGTCCATTTTATTGATTTGGCCCTCTCCTTTTTTTTTCTTGATGAGTCTGGCTAAAGGTTTATCAATTTTGTTTATCTTTTCAAAGAATCAGCTTTTAGTTTCATTGATCTTTTCTACTAATGTTTTTTTTTAGTCTCTAATTTATTTCTGCTCTGATCGTTATGATTTCTTTCCTTCTACTAACTTTGGGTTTTGTTGTTGTTCTTTCTCTAGTTGCTTTAGATGTAATGTCAGGTTGTTCAAAATTTTTCCTGTGTCCTGAAGTAAGCTTTTATTGCTATAAAATTCTCTCATAGAGCTGCTTTTACTGCATCCCATAGGTTTTGGATCATTGCATTTTCAATTTAGTTTGTCTTGAGCTATTTTTGACTTCCTCTTTGCCTTATTCAGTGATCCATTGGTTGTTTAGTAGCATTTTGTTTATCCTCCACATGTTTGTGTTTTCTTAGGTTTTTTTCTTGTAGTTGATTTCCAGTCTTACAGCATTGTGGTTGAAAAGATGCTTGATACAGTTTCACTTTTCTTAAGTTTACTGAGGCTTGCTTTGTGGCCCAGCATGTGATCTGTCCTGGAGAATGTTCCCTGTGCACTTGAAAAGAATGTGTATTCTGCTGCTTTGGGATGGAATGCTCTATAGACATCCAGAAGTCCATCTGGTCTAATGTATCATTTAAAAACTGTGTTTCCTTATTGATTTTCTGTCTGGAGGATCTGTCCACTGATATAAATGGGGTGTTACTGTGAAAATCTCCTTTTATGTCTGTTAACATTTACCTTATATATTGAGGTGCTCCTATGTTGGGTGCATATGAGTTTACAATTGTTATATCTTTTTCTTGGATTGATCCCTTGATCATTATGTAGTGTCCTTCTTTGTCTTTTGTAACAGTCTTTGTTTTAAAGTCTGTTTTTTTGATATGAGTATTACTGCTCCAGCTTTCTTTTGATTTTCATTTGAATGGAATACACATTTCCATCCCCTCACTTTCAGTCTGTGCGTGTCCCTAGATCTGAAGTGAGTCTTGTAGACAGCATATACGAGTCTTGTTTTTGTTAACATTTAACCAGCCTGTGTCTTTGGTTGGAACATTTAACCTGTTTACATTTAAGGTGATTATCAATATGTATGTTCTTGTTGCCATTTTGTTAACTGTTTAGAATTTGTTTTTTGTAGGTCCTTTTTTCCTTTCCTCTT
The DNA here is from genome assembly GCF_000442215.2 of Lipotes vexillifer. NCBI lineage: Eukaryota > Metazoa > Chordata > Mammalia > Artiodactyla > Lipotidae > Lipotes > Lipotes vexillifer. The sequence goes on from NW_006773042.1 coordinate 2,714,846, forward strand.
TTGTTCTCTTGTGATTTGATTACTTTCTTTAGTGTTGTGTTTGGATTCCTTTCTTATTTGTGTGTACATCTATTACAGATTTTTGGTTTGTAGTTACCATGACCTTTACCAATCTATATATATACGTGATTGTTTTAAGTTGATGATCTCTTAATTTCCAGTGCACTTCAAATATCCTGCATTTGCACTCTCCTCCTCTCATGATTATTGCTTTAGATATCATATTAGTGTGTGGATGATTTCCTACTTTTTTTTTTTTTTCCCGGACGCACAGGCTCAGCGGCCATGGCTCATAGGTCCAGCCGCTCCGCGGCACATGGGATCCTCCCAGACCGGGGCACAAACCCGTGTCCCCTGCATCGGCAGGCGGACTCTCAACCACTGCACTACCAGAGAAGCCTATGATTTCCTACTTTTATGTGTGCCTTTCTGGTGAGCTTTCCCGTTTCATAATTGTTTTTGTTTTGTTTTTGTTTCTAGTTTTGTTTCTAGTTTTGTTTCTTTTCCACGTAGAGAAGTGCCTTTAGCATTTGTTGTAGAGCTGGTTTGGTGGTGCTGAATTCTTTTAGCTTTTGCTTGTCTGTAAAGCTTTCAATTTCTCCATCGAATCTGAATGACAGCCTTGCTAGGTAGAGTATTCTAGGTTGCAGGTTTTTCTCTTTCATCACTTTAACTATATGGTGCCACTGCCTTCTGGCCTGCAGAGTTTCTGTTGAAAAATCAGCTGAGAACCTTATGGGGATTCCCTTGTATGTTATTTGTTGCTTTCCCCTCATTGTTTTTAATGTTTTCTCTTTATCTTTAATTATTGTCAATTTGATGACCGTGTGTCTCTGTGTGTCCCAACTTGGGTTGAGCCTCTATGGTACTCTCTGTGCTTCCTGGACTTGTGTGACTGCTTCCTTTCCCACGTTAAGGATGTTGTCAGGTATTATCTCTTCAAATATCTTCTCAGGCCCTTCCTCTCTCTCTGCTCCCTCTGGGACTCCTATAATGTGAATGGTGTTGTGTTTAATTTTTTCCAGAGGTCTCTTAAACTGTTCTCATTTCTTTTTCTTCTTTTTTCTTTATCCTGTTCTGTGGCAGTGATTTCCACAACTCTGTCTTCCAGATCACTTAATCGTTCTTCTGCCTCACTTATTCTACTATTGCTTCCTTCTAGTGTATGTTTCATTTCAGTTATTGTATTATTCAACTCTTTTTTGTTCTTTTTTTTCCTGATTCTTGGTTTAAAAACTTCTTGTAACTTCTTGCTGTATGCATCCATTCTTTTCCTGAGTTCTTGGATCATCTTTACAGTCATTACTCTGCACTCTTTCTCAGGTAGATTGCCTATCTTCATGTCACTTAGTTGTTCTTCTGGCATTTTATTTTATTCCTTCATCTGGGACATATTCCTCTGCTGTCTCATTTTGTCTAAACTTCTGTTTGTATTGTTATGTTTGTGGAAAGTTATGATTCTTGACCTTGGAAAAGTGGCCCTCTGTAGGGGATGTCCTGTGTCCCAGCAGTACACTCCCCTCTTGTCACCCAACAGCCAGGGGCCGGCTGGTCCCAGGGTAGGTTCTGACCTGTGTTTGGAGACTCAGTTCCACAGACTGTGGGACTGTATCTTTCTTGCTTCTGGTGTCTACCTGCTGGTGGGTGAGGCTGATCTAGAGGCTTGTGCAGGCTTCCTGGTGGGAGAGGCTGGTGACTTCCTGCTGGTGAATAGAGTTGTGTCTTGGCCCTCTTGGGGACAGGACCCTGTTAAGGGACTTGTCTAGAGGTGGCTGTGGGCTCAGGAAGTCTTTAGGCAGCCTCTCAGTGGGTGGAACTGTGTTCCCACCCTGTTGGTTGTTTGGCCTGAGGCATCCCAGCACTGGAGCCTGCAGGCTGTTGGCTGGAGCAGGTCTTGGGTCTAATGTCCCCAGAAAGATGTCTGCCTTCAGATGAGTACTCCTGGATATGTTTGTCACCAGCAGGTAAGTCTGGCCCAGGCTTCTATGAAGTCACTGCTTTTGGCCTGGGTCCCAGTGAGCACAAGACCTTGTGTGCATCCTCCAAGAGTGGAACCTCTGTTTCCCCCAGTCCTTTGGCACTCCTGTGATCAAGATCTGTTGGCCTTCAAAGTCATATGCTCTGGGGGATCCTTCTCCTGATGCCAGACAACAAGGCTGGGGAGGCTGACGTGGGGCTCAGCACTCTCACTCACAAAGGAGAACTTCTGTGATATAATTATTCTCCAGTTTGTGGGTCGCCCCCCTAGGGGGTATGGGAGTTGATTACATTGCCGGTGCACCCCTCCTAGCGTCTCTTTGTAATTTATTCTTTATCTTTGGATGTAGAATAAGTTTTTTGCTAGGTCCCAGTCTTTTTTATCAATGTTTTTTCGGCAGTTAGTTGTGATTTTGGTGTTCTTGTGGGAGAAAGTAAGCTCAAGGTCTTCTGTTCCACCATCTTGTCTTCTCAATCCACTATGTGTTTTTCTGTCCTTCTACTAAAGGCGAAGTGTACCTCCCCACATTGTGACTTGGGCTCAGCCGTGTGACTTGATTTGGTTAACAGAATGTGGGCTAAAATCTCAGTGAGCCAGTTCCTAGGTCTTAAGAGGCATTGTATGTCTTCACTTGCTCCCTTCTGCTTTTAACCTTTCCATAAGAAGAGCATCCCCAGAACCTCAGAACTCACACCTATCAAGCAAATCAGACCCCGACCTGCAGCAAACAGGTAAGCTTATCTATACACACAGCATAAAGCAGAGGTACCCAGTCAAACAGTCTACATCAGGGGGTGGCAAACTATGGCCCAGGAGTCAAATCCAGCCTTTTGTTTGTTTTTGTATGACTCACAGCAAATAATGGTTTTTGCATTTTTAAAGAGTTCTTAAGTAAAAAAGAAGTCTGTGACAGAAACCGTATATGGATTGCAAAGTCTAACATGTTTACTATCTGACATCTAAAAAGTTTGCTGACTCATGATCTAGATTACTACCATCCAGCCAACCAGCAGACCATGAGTGATCCCCTCTGAGATCAGCAGAGCTGCCCCTGCCAACTTCCAGTCATGAAAGAAGTAGGTGCTTGTAATTATTTTGCAGCATTATTGTGACGAAAGCTAAGTGATAGAAATGAAAACATGCATGGTCCCTCCCTTCATGGAGCTTGGTTAATGAGACAGAGCATTATTAAATAATGATAGGAAGAAATACACAAATACCCATCTTGATAAATGTTATGAACAGAGATATATGAGATTGGAGGTTTGAAAATGGAAAGTGGGTGTTTAAAATAGTCCCTGAGAAAATAGAGAAATGATTAGCAATGCATAGTAGGATTGGTGGTTAGTGCTGAAGGTCCAACTAATAGGTGATCATGAATTTAGAATAATACACATCTGTCCTGTATCCCATTGTTTATCTGTTTTAGGGGGTGGGTAAATGGTCTAAAACACATTACTGGTTTCATCCAGGACTGGGTTTTACAACTAGGGTGTGATAACAGAGCCAGAGAGCTACAGGAACTTAGTGTATTGCCAAGAATTATTGACATGAGAATGGAATCCAAACCCCAAGAACAAAACTGATGAATTGAGACCTTGTTAAGAGGTCAGTAGCTTAAAGGTACTGAAGAATTTAAACACCAGGTTGAATAAGTGCAGCTCACAATGAAGCCAAAAAAGAAGAGTTTATAGTCAGAACACGTTTTGCATTGATGACTGTTGAACACTCATTTCACAAACTTACTTAGTCATAAACATTCCCCTTTCTTTTCCTCCCTTCCTTCTCCTCCCTTCTTTCTTTCTTTTCTCACTTTCCCTTTCTTTCTGAACATTACAGGACAATATTTATTGGAAGAATTTTTTTGTTTATGTGAAATATGAATTTATGGCTTTCTTTATATTCACCTATGCCTCCCTAAGAGTTTTCCCTGGTTTTATTAGCGGAGATTTAAAATACATATTAGTATATTAAATCCTAAGAAGCCCTCAGGAAAAAATCTTGTAAAACTTTAACTCAGCATTTCACAGACTTTTTTGACTACCAGAATCTTCTATTGCTTAATGCCCATTAATATCCTGCTGAGGAAAACATTTTAGTAAACAATGGTGTCAGCTAATCAATTGTATTAATGTATCTGAGAAATAGTGTATCAACAGGAGGAAAAAGGAATTCATGGACTCAAAAAAAGGAGCTCTAGAACAATTAAGTCACTGATTCACGCACTTAACAGTTTCTGAGTGCTTGCTACCTGCCACCATAGAACACAACAAACACAACACTGCCTTTACCCACGATCTAATTAGAGAGACAGAGACACAACTAACTAGATGAAGAACTGCCACACAGAATGAATGGTGAGTACTTATAAAGGTCTATACTGAGTTCTCTTCAGGAAGAGGACCTGCATCTCTACTGGACTTGGTGGTTGGGGTTAAGAGGGGTTGAATGAAAGTTAAGAAAATGCTTTATAGGAGGAGGTAAAACTTGAATTGGCCTGCCATATCTGTAATTTACTTTAAAATTCTTGAACACAGGGTAATACTAATCGCTAGTTAGTTTAAGTTTCAATTTGGGGGCCAATCAGGTTTGGTGAGAATACTCCAGTGGTAGAGTTTAGTAGAAAGGCCAACTCCAGAGGCGGCACCAAAAGTCTTCCATTATCCAGATCTTGATCAAGATTGTAGGCTTAGCATAGCAAATATATTTTTATTGCTGAATTTACTGGTTTTTTATTATCATGAGGAATATGAGAAAGAAGCTCTTATTGGTAAAATCAAATGTATTCCAGGTTGGCTAAAACATGTTAGAGACACTCCCCATCCTTCTGTGAGTGGGATCTGAAGTGTTTTTACTCTCTAGACTCAAGCTTCCAATACCCTCCCATAGAAATCCTGTATGCAGTCCTTGTTAGAAAGATTTTCCATCTCATTCATCTCAGGCCTCTTTATCCACTAAAGAGATCAACCAAAAAGAAACCTATGCAAGTCCAAATCATGTAGGGTCAGTGCCTAACGAACTCTGTAAAGATGCAGAGGCATGAAACAGCTTTATAAATTCAAGGAACACTAATTGGTTTCATACAGAATGAAGGGGTAAGTGAATCTAAAGAGGAAGATTAGCATTATCCAGGGAAAACTGGGCCTTAATCACATATGGAGATACAATATATTTTTAGAATGGCAATAGACAATCAGATTACAGTAGCCTGATAAAAACACCCATTTAGACAATCCCATTGATTTCCCTTGCTTTGGTTATATGTTGGTTTCTCATATAGATCGTATTAAGGTGAGTGAATGTATTAACCAGCTAATGCAATTATTGAGGTCCCTTTGGAAGTCATATTACTCAGTAAAATGGAATGCATTGCCATTCTGGTATATGCTTACTCTCTTTGGGGAGGTTAATATCAAACAAACATTCCATCGAGTCTGGTCAATTCTACCTGCACTCAAAGAATCAAGTTTCTACACACTCAAAGCAGAGGGTCAGAACCTTGGCTATTGTGCCTGCATTGCCCTGTGAGACTCACCTGAGTTCCGTGATACCCCTGGCCCCCAAACCCAGAAAAATCTCCTGCTCTTATGGTAACAGTTAGAGAAATGGAAAATGTGGGCGCTTTTATAGAGATTGCTGAGATTTGGGTGGTGAAATGTGAGAAGTTTGTACAGTCTGTTAGCAATAAAAGTCAATCTGCAAAAATTGTAGTAACTGGGATGAAATATTTGTGTCCTATGTAGTTTACATATACTTAAAATGGAAAATCAGTTTCTAAGAAGATTCATGTCTTGCCTTTTTACAACTATTTTGCTATTATAAACACACCAACTGCACTTTCATCCTGCAAAGGGTGAGAGGAGGGTATGAACCGGAGTGGATGCAATCTGAGAGGAGGTCCAGAGAGCTGATGTCCACAGAAAGAAGCAGTGGAAAAGTGCATGCAAATTTTTTTTAAAAAATAGAAAGATTACCTTAAAATAAGTATTTCAAGGGAAGTGATTAGTTCTCCTGTTGCTTTAGGTCTCAGTTTACAACTAATAAAAATAATACTAATGTTCACAAATTATCCAGGGATTCAAATCTTTTTGGAAATCTCTATAGAGCCTAGTGCAGAGGTCTCAAAGTGTGATCAGGGACTCTTTCTGCAAAAGTATTTTCATTAAAATACTAAGACTTCCTTTCCCTTTTTTGTTCACTCCTGAGAAGATGATTGATAGTGGAATCTTCTAGAAACTACCTCATGTACACTATTGCAACACAGTGAATGCAGAAGCAGGTATTAAAATGAACAATTTCTGCTAAACTGGATAGTAAGGAGATTTGCAAAAGTTGAAACACCACCACTCTTTTGTTTGTTTTGGAAACTAGTTATTTTTCATGGAAATATGTTGCTTGTAGTAAACCCTAATGGGCTTATTTTGATTCTTTTAAAATAAACAGGATGGAGGAGGAGACAAGATGGTGGAGTAGAAGGACTTGAGCTCACTTCTTCTCACAAAAACGCCAAAATCACAACAAATTGCCAAACAACCATCAGTAAAAAAGACTGGAACCTACCAAAAAAGATATTCTACATCCAAAGACAAAGAAGAAGCCACATGAAATGGTAGGAGGGGCACTTCTGCAATATAATAAAATCCGATACCTGCCGGGTGGGTGACCTACAAACTGGAAAATAATTATGTCACAGAGTGAACTGTGCTCCATGTCAGGCTCCCCAGCCTGGGGGTCTGGCATTGGGAGGAGGAGCCCCCAGAGCATCTGGGGCTTGAGTGCAGGAGCTGCACAGGACTGATGGAAACAGAGACTCCACTCTTGGAGGGTTCACACAAGGTTTCACATGCACTGGGACCCAGGGCAAAGCAGTGACTCCATAGGAGCCTGGACAGACCTACCTGTGGATCTCGGAGAGTCTTGAGGAGGCAGAGGTTGGCTGTGGCTCACTGTGGGGGCAAGGACCTGGTGGTGGAAGCCCCAGGTAATATTTGTCAGCGTTACCTCTCCCAAGGGTTGCCATTTTGGAACCAAGACCTGGCCCCATCCAACAGGGAGCAGGCTCCAGTGCCGGGTTGCCTCAGGCCAAACAACCAACAGAGTGGGAACACAGCCCAACCCATCAGCAGACAGGCTGCCTGAATTCGTCCTGACTGCACAGCCACAGCTAAACACACTGCTTGACACAGCCCTGCCCACCAGAGGGACAAGACCCAGCTCCACCCACCAGTGGGCAGGCAACAGTTCCTCCCACCAGGAAGCTTGAACAAGTCTCTGGACCAACCTCACCCATCAGGGGTCAGATACCAGAAGCACGAGGAACTACAAACCTGCAGCCTGAGGAACAGAGACCACAAACACAGAAAGTTAGAAAAGATGAGACAGCAGAGAAATATGTCCTCGATGAAGGACCAAGATAAAACTCTAGAAGAACAACTAAGCAACATGGAGATAGAGAGGCAATCTGCCTGAAAAAGAATTCAGAGTAATGATAGTAAAGATGATCCAAGAATATAGGCATAGATCAAGAAATTACAAGAAATGTTTAACAAACAACTAGGAGATCTAAAAACAGAGATACACAATACAATAACTAAAATGAAAAACACACTAGAAGGAAGGAATCGATAACCAAATAAGAGAGGCAGAAGAATGAATAAGTGAGCTGGAATAGAGACTGGTGGAAATCACTGCCACAGAACAGCATAAAGAAAAAAGAATTTTTAAAAAATGAAGACAGTTTAAGAGACCTCTGTGATAACATCAAATGCAACAACATTCACATTATAGGGGTCCCAGGAGGGCCTGAGATGATATTTGAGGAGACGATAACTGAAAACTTCCCTAACATGGGAAAGGAAGTAGTGACACAAGTCCAGGAAGCACAGAGTATTATACAGGATCAACCCAAGTTGGAACACACAGAGACACATAGTATTCAAATTGACAATAATTAAAGATAAAGAGAACACATTAAAAGCCATGAGGGAAGAGCAACAAATAACATACAAGGGAATCCCCATAAGGTTATCAGCTGATTTTTCAACAGAAACTCTTCAGGCCAGAAGTGAGTGGCACAATATACTTAAAGTGATGAAAGGGAAAAACCTGCAACCAAGAATACCCAGCAAGGCTTTCAGTCATTCAGATTTGACAGAGAAATGGAAAGCTTTACAGCCAAGCAAAGCTAAAAGAATTCAGCACCACCAAACCAGCTCTACAACAAATGCTAAAGGAACTTTTCTAGGTGGAAAAGAAAGGCCATGACTAGAAACAAGAAAATTATTAATGGGAAAGCTCACTAGAAACGCAAATGTAAGGGAAATCATCCACACTCAAATTAGATATCTAAAGCAGCAGTTGTCAGAAGAGGAGAGTACCAATGCAAGATATTGGAAATGCATTTGAAATTAAGAGACTAGTAACTTAAAACAATTGTGTGTATATATATAGAATGCTATATCAAAACCTTATGGTAACCATAACCTAAAAATCTACAATAGATACACTCAAAAAAAAGAAAAAGCAATCCAAACCCAACACTAAAGCTAGTTATCAACTCACAAGAAAAGAGAACAAAAAAGGGAAAAGGACCTACAAAAACAAATTCCAAACAATTAACAAAAAGGAGATAAGAACATACATATCACTAGATACCCTCATCCACCAGAGGGCAGACAGCAGAAGCAAGAAGAACTACAATCCTGCAGCCTGTGGAACAAAAACCACATTCACAGAAAGACAGACAAGATAAAAAGGCAGAGGGCTATATACCAGATGAAGGAACAAGATAAAACTCCAGAAAAACAACTAAATGAAGTGGAGACAGGCAACCTTCCAGAAAAAAGAATTCAGAATAATGATAGTGAAGATGATCCAGGACCTCGGATAAAGAGTGGAGGCGAAGATCCAGAAGATGCAAGAAATGCTTAACAAACACCTAGAAGAATTAACGAACAAAAAAGTAGATGAACAATACAATAACTGAAATGAAAACTACATTAGAAGGAATCAATCACAGAATAACGGAGGCAGAAGAACGGATAAGTGACCTGGAAGACAGAATGGCAGAATTCCACTGCTGCAGAACAGACTAAAGAATAAAGAATGAAAAGAAATGAAGACAGCCTAAGAGACCTCTGGGACAACATTATAGGCAACAACATGCACGTTATAGGGGTCCCAGAAGGAGAAGAGAGAGAGAAAGTACCTGAGACAATATTTGAAGAGATTATAATTGAAAACTTCCCTAACATGGGAAAGGAAATAGCCACCCAAGTCCAGGAAGCACAGTGAGTCCCATACAGGATAAACCCAAGAAGAAACACACCAAGACACACAGTAATCAAATTGACACAAAGTCAAAAAAAAATTATTCAAAGCAGCAAGGGAAAAATGACAACATGCAAGGGAACTCCCATAAGGTTAACAGCTGGTTTCTCAGCAGAAACTCTACAAGCCAGAAGGGAGTGGCATGATATGCTTAAAGTGATGAAAGGGAAGAACCTACAACCAAGATTACTCTACCTGGCAAGGATCTCATTCAGATTCGATGGAGAAATCAAAAGCTTTACAGACAAGCAAAAGCTAAGAGAATTCAGCACCACCAAACCGGCTCTACAACAGATGCTAAAGGAACTCCTCTAAGTGGGAAACACAAGAGAAGAAAAGGACCTACAAAAACAAACCCAAAACAATTAAGAAAATGGTCATAGGCACATACATATCGATAATTACCTTAGACGTGAATGGAATAAATGCTCCAACCAAAAGACACAGGCTTGTTAAATGGATACAAAAACAAGACCCATCTATATGCTGTCTGCAAGAGACCCACTTCAGACCTAGGGACACATACAGACTGAAAGTGAGGGGATGGAAAAAGATATTCCATGCAAATGGAAATCAAAAGAAAGCTGTAGTAGCTATACTCATATCAGATTAAATAGACTTTAAAGAATGTTACAAGAGGCAAGGAAGGACACTACTTAATGAGCAAGGGATCAATCCAAGAAGAAGATATAACAATTATAAATATATATCCACCCAACATAGGAACACCTCAATACATAAGTCAACTGCTAACATCTCTAAAAGAGGAAATCGACAGTAACACCATAATAGTGGGCGACTTTAACACCTCACTTACACCAATGGACAGATCATCCAAAATGAAAATAAATAAGGAAACAGAAGCTTTAAATGACACAATAGACCAGATAGATTTCACTGATACTTATAGGACATTCCATCCAAAAACAGAAAATTACACTTTCTTCTCAAGTGCGCATGGAACATTCTCCAGGATAGATCACATCTTGGGTCACAAATCAAGCCTCAGTAAATTTAAGAAAAGTGAAATCATATCAAGCATCTTTTCTGACCACAACACTATGAGATTAGAAATCAATTACAGAGAAAAAAACGTAAAAAACACAGACACGTTGAGGCTAATCAATACGTTACTAAATAACCAAGAGATCACTGAAGAAATCAAAGAGGAAATCAAAAAATACCTAGAGACAAATGACAATGAAAACACCATGATCCAAAACCTATGGGATGCAGCAAAGGCAGTTCTAAGAGGGAAGTTTATAGCTATACAAGCCTACCTCAAGAAACAAGAAAAATCGCAAGTAAACAACCTAACCTTACACCTAAAGGAACTAGAGAAAGAAGAACAAACAAAACCCAACGTTAGCAGAAGTAAAGAAATCATAAAGATCAGAGCAGAAATAAATGAAATAGAAACTAAGAAAACAATAGCAAAGATCAGTAAAACTAAAAGTTGGTTCTTTGAGAAGATAAACAAAAGTGATAAACCATTAGACTCATCACGAAAAATAGGGAGAGGACTCAAATCAATAAAATTAGAAATGAAAAAGGACAAGTTATGACAGACACCACAGAAATACAAAGAATCCTAAGAGACTACTAAAAGCAACTCTATGCTAATAAAATGGACAACCTGGAAGAAATGGACAAATTCTTAGAAAGGTATAACCTTCCAAGACTGAACCAGGAAGAAATGGAAAATATGAACAGACGAATCACAAGTAATGAAATTGAAACTGTGATTAAAAATCTTCCAACAAACCAAAGTCCAGGACCAGATGGCTTCAGAGGTGAATTCTATCAAACATTTAGAGAATAGCTAACACCAATCCTTCTCAAACTCTTCCAAAAAATTGCAGAGGAAGGAACACTCCCCAACTCATTCTAAGAGGTCACCATCACACTGATACCAAAACCAAAGATAGTACAAGAAAAGAAAATTACAGACCAATATCACTGATGAATATAGATGCAAAAATCCACAACAAAATACTAGCAAACAGAATCTAACAACATACTAAAAGGATCATACATCATGATCAAGTGGATTTATCCCAGGGATGCAAGGATTCTTCAATATATGCAAATCAATCAATGTGATACACCATATCAACAAATTGAAGAAGAAAAACCATATGATCTTCTCAATAGATGCAGAAAAAGCTTTTGACAAAATTCAACATCCATTTATGATAAAAAAAACTCTCTGGAAAATGGGCATAGCAGGAACCTACCTCAACATAAGAAAGGCCATATATGACAAACCCACAGCAAACATCATTCTCAATGATGAAAAACTGAAAGCGTTTCCTCTAAGATCAGGAACAAGACAAGGATGTCCACTCTCACCACTATTATTCAACATAGTTTTGGAAGTCCTAGCCACGGCAATCAGAGAAGGAAAAGAAGTAAAAGGAATACAAATTGGAAAAGAAGTAGAACTGTCACTGTTTGCAGATGACATGATACTATACATAGAGAATCCTAAAGATGCCACCAGAAAACTACTAGAGCTAATCAATGAATTTGGTAAAGTTGCAGGAAACACAATTAATGCACAGAACTCTCTTGCATTCCTATACACTAACGATGAAACATCTGAAAGAGAAATTAAGGAAACACTCCCATTTACCATTGCAACAAAAAGAATAAAATATCTAGGAATAAACCTACCTAGGGAGACAAAAGACCTGTATGCAGAAAACTGTAAGACACTGATGAAAGAAATTAAAGATGATACAAATAGATGGAGAGATATACCATGTTCTTGGATTGGAAGAATGAATACTGTGAAAATGACTGTACTACCCAAAGCAATCTACAGATTCAATGCAATCGCTATCAAATTACCAATGGCATTTTTTACAGAACTAGAAGAAATCATATTAAAATTTGTATGGAGACACAAGAGCCCCCGAATAGCCAAAGCAGTCTTGAGGGAAGAAAACGGAGCTGGAGGAATCAGACTCCCTGACTTCAGACTATACTACAAAGCTACAGTAATCAAGATAACATGGTACTGGCACAAAAACAGAAACATAGATCAATGGAACAGGATAGAAAGCCCAGAGACAAACCCACGCACATATGGTCACCTTATCTTTGATAAAGGAGGCAGGAATGTACAGTGGAGAAAGGACAGCCTCTTCAATAAGTGGTGCTGGGAAAGCTGGACAGGTACATGTAAAAGTATGAGATTAGATCACTCCATAACACCATACCCCAAAATAGGCTCAGAATGGATTAAAGACCTAAATGTAAGGCCAGAAACTATCAAACTATTAGAGGAAAACATAGGAAGGACACTCTTTGACATAAATCACAGCAAGATCTTTTTTGATCCACCGCCTAGAGTAATGGAAATAAAAAATAAATAAATAAACACATGGGACCTAATGAAACTTCAAAACTTTTGCACAGCAAAGGAAACCCTAAACAAGATGAAAAGACAACCCTCAGAATGGGAGAAAATATTTGCAAATGAATCAACGGACAAAGGATTAATCTCCAAAATATATAAACAGCTCATGCGGCTCAATTTTAAACAACCCAATCAAAAAATGGGCAGAAGACCTAAATAGATATTTCTCTATCGAAGACATACAGATGGCCAAGAAGCATATGAAAAGCTGCTGAACATCACTAATTACTAGAGAAATGCATATCAAAACTACAATGAGGTATCACCTCATACCAGTTAGAATGGGCATCATCAGAAAATTTACAAACAACAAATGCTGGAGAGGGTGTGGAGGAAAGGGAACCCTCTTGTACTGTTGGTGGGAATGTAAATTGATACAGCCACTATGGAGAACAGTATGGAGGTTCCTTAAAGAACTAAAAATAAAATTACCATATCATCCAGAAATCCCACTATTGGGCATATACCCAGAGAAAACCATAATTCAAAAAGACACATGCAGGGCTTCCCTGGTGGCACAGTGGTTGAGAGTCTGCCTGACGATGCAGGGGACAGGGGTTCGTGCCCCGGTCCGGGAGGATCCCACATGCCGCGGATCGGCTGGGGCCATAAGCCATGGCCACTGAGCCTGCCCATCCGGAGCCTGTGTTCTGCAATGGGAGAGGCCGCAACAATGAGAGGCCCACGTACCGCAGAAAAAAAATTTTTTTTAAAAGACACATGCACCCCAATGTTCATTGCAGCACTATTTACAATAGCCAGGTCATGGAAGCAACCTAAATGCCCATCGGCAGACAAATGGATAAAGGAGATTTGGTACATATATACAATGGAATATTACTTAGCCATAAAAAGGAACGAAATTGAGTCATTTGTTGAGACGTGGATGGACCTAGAGACTCTCATGCAGAATGAAGTAAGTCAGAAAGAGAAAAACAAATGTCGTATATTAACGCATGTATGTGGAACCTAGAAAAATGGTATAGATGAACCGGTTTGCAGGGCAGAAGTTGAGACACAGATGTAGAGAACAAACGTATGGACACCAAGGGGGGAAAACCGTGGTGAGGTGGGGATGGTGGTGTGCTGAATTGGGCGATTGGGATTGACATGTATACACTGATGTGTATAAAATTGATGACTAATAAGAACCTGCAGTAAAAAAAAAAAAAAAGAACATACATATCTATAATTACCTTAAATGAAAAAGGATTAAATACTCCAATAGAAAGACACAGAGTGGGTGAATGGATACAGAAACAAGACCCATATATATGCTGTCTACAAGAGACCCACTTCAGATCTAGGGACACATACAGGCTGAAAGTGAGGGGAGGGAAAAAGTTATTCCATGAAAATAAGAAATCAAAAGAAAGCTGGAGTAGTGATATCAGACAAAATAAAGACTGTTACAAGAGACAATGAAAGGGCATTACATAATGATCAAGGGATCAATCTAAGAAGAATATATAACAATTGTAAACATATATGCACCCAATATAGGAGCACCTCAAATGCTAACAGCCATAAAAGGAGAAATTGATAGTAACACCATAATTGTGGGGAACTTTAACACCCCACTTACATCAATGGACAGATCATTCAGAAAGAAAATCAGTAAGGAAACACAGGCCTGAAATGACACATTATATCAGATGAACTTAATATTTATAGAGTGTTCCATCCAAAAGCCACAGAACACACATTCTGTTCAAGTGCACATGGAACTTTCTGTGGGATAGATCACATGCTGAGCCACAAAGCAAAAGCTCAGTAAATTTAAGGTAACTGAAATATCAAGCATTTTTTCTTACCACAATGCTATGAGATTAGAAACCAACTCTAAGAAAAAAAAAACTAAAAACAAAACCCATGGAGGTTAAGCAATATGTTACTAAACAATCAATGGATCACTGAGGAAATCAAAGAGGAAATTAAAAAATACCTTGAGACAAATGAAAATGCAACACAATGATCCAAAAGTTTGGGGACATAGCAAAAGCAGTTCTAAGAGGGAAGTTTACAGCAATACAATCTTACCTAAGGAAACAAGAAAAATCTCAAATAAACAACCTAACCTTATACCTAAAGCAACTAGAGAAAGAAGAACAACCAAAGCTAAAGTTAGTAGAAGGAAAAATCATAAAGATCAGAGCAGAAATAAATGAAATAGAAACAAAGAAAACAATATAAAAGATCAATGAAACTAAAAGCTGGTTCTTTGAAAAGATAAAATTGATAAATGTTTAGGCAGATTCATCAAGAAAAAAAGGGAAAGGGCTCAAATCAATAAAATTAGAAATGAAAAAAGTTACAACCAACACCACAGACATACAAAGGACTAAAAGAGACTACTACTAGCAAACATATGCCAATAAAATGAACAAGCTAGGATAAAGGGACAAATTCTTAGAAAGTTACAATCTCCCAAGACTGAATCAGAAAGAAATATATAATATGAAGAGATGGATCACAAGTACTGAAATTGAATCTGTGATTAAAAACCCCCCAACAAACAGACGACTTCACAGGTGAATTCTATCAAACATTTAGAGAAGAGTTAACACCTACCCTTCAGAAATTATTTCAAAAAAATTGCAGAGGAAGGAACAGTTTGAAACTCATTCTATGAGACCACCATTTTCCTGATACCAAAATCAAAGATACAACAAAAAAAAGAAAATTATGGGCCAATATCATTGATGAACATAAATGTAAAAATCCTTAAAAAATTCTAGCAAACCAAATCCAATAATACATTAAAAGGATCATTTACAGTGATCAAGTGGCATTTATCCCAGGGATGCAAGGATTTTTCAATATCTGCAAATCAATCAGAGTGATATACCACATTGACAAATTGAAGAGTTAAAATCATATGATCATCTCAATAGATGCAGAAAAAGCTTTTAATAAAATTCAACCTTCATTTATGATAAAAAAAAAAAAACTCTCCAGAAAGTTGGCATAGAGGGAACCTACCTCAACATAATAAAGGCCATATATGACAAACCCACAGCTAACATCATATTCAACAGTGAAAAGCTGAAAGAATTTCCTCTAAGATCAGGAACAGGACAAGGATGTCCACTCTTGTCACTTTCATTCAACATAGTTTTGGAAGTCCTAGCTGTGGCAGTTAGAGAAGAAAAGAAACAAATGGAATCTAAATTGGAAAAGAGCAATCAACACTTTGACTGTTTGCAGATGAAATCATACTATACATAGACAATCCTAAAGATGCTACCAGAAAACTACTAGAGCTCATCAATGAATTAAGTAAAGTTGAAGGATACAGAATTAGTACACAGAAATATGTTGCATTTCTATGCACTAACAATGAAAGCTCGGAAAGAGAAATTAAGGAAACAATAACATTTACTATTGCATCAAAAAGAATAAAATACCTAGGAATCAACCTACCTAAGGAGGCAAAAGAGCTGTACACAGAAAACTGTAAGATGCTGATGAAAAAAATAGAAGATGACACAAACAGATGAAAAGATATATCATGTTCTTGGATTGGGAGAATCAATACTGTCAAAATGACTGTACTACCCAAGACAACCTACAGGTTCAATGCAATTTCTATAAAATTACCAATGGCATTTTTCACAGAACCAGAAGAAAAAACTGTTTTAATTTGTTTGGAAACACAAAAGACCCTGAATATCTAAAGCAATCTTGAGAAAGAAAAACGGAGCCGGAGGAATCAGCCTCCCTGATCTCAGACTCTACTCCAAAATGACAGTAATCAAAACAGTATGGTTCTGGCACAAAAACAGAAATTTAAATCATTTGAACAGGATAGAAAGCCCGGAAATAAACCCACGAACCTATCGTCAATTAATCTGTGACAAAGGAGGCAAAAATATACAATGGAGAAAAAATATTCTCTTCAATAAGTGGTGCTGGGAAAACTGTATAGGTACATGTAAAAGAATGAAATTAGAACATTCTCTGACATGATGTAAGAACCATGAACATTCTCTTACACCTAAATATAAGACCAGATTCTATAAAAGTATTAGAGGAAAACATAGGCACAACACTCTTTGACATAAGTTGCAGCAGTATCTTTTTGGATCCACCTCCTAGAGTAATGGAAATAAAAACAAAAATAAACAAATGGGACCGAATTACACTTAAAAACTTTTCCACAGCAAAGGAAACCATGAACAAAACAAAAAGACAATCTACAGAAGGGGAGAAAGTATTTACAAACGGTGTGACTGATGATTAATCTCAAAAATATACAAACAGCTCATATAGCTCAATATCAGAAAAACAACCCAATCAAAAAATGGGCAGAAGACCTAAATAGACATTTCTCCAAAGAAGACATACAGATGGCCAAAAGGCACATGAAAAGATGCTCAACATCACTAATTATTAGGGAAATGCAAATCAAAACTACAATGAGGTATCTCACTGGCCAGAATGACCATCACCAAAAAGTCTATAAATAATAAATGCTGGAGAGGGTGTGGAGAAAAAGGGACCCTCCTACCCTGTTGGTGGAAATGTAAATTAGTACAACCACTATGGAGAACAGTATGGAGGTTCCTTAACAAACTAAAAATAGAGCTACCATATGATCCTGCAGTGCCACTCCTGGGTATATATCCAGAGAAAAACATAATTTGAAAAGATACATGCACTACAGTGTTCATAGCAGCACTATTTACAATAGCCAGGACATGGAAGCAACCTAAATGTCCATCAACAGAGGAATGGATAAAGAAGATGTGGTACATATATACAATGGAATATTACTCAGCCATGAAAAAGAATGAAATAATGTCATCTGCAGCAACATGGATGGACCTAGAGATTATCATATTAAGTGAAGTAACCCAGACAAAGATAAATATATGATATCATTTGTATGTGGAATCTTAAAAAAAAATGATACAAACGAACTTGTTTACAAAAAGAACTAGCCTCACAGACATAGAAAATAAACTTATGGTAACCAAAGGGGAAAAGTGCCAGGGGGGAGCGATAAATTAGGTGTTTGGGATTAATACATATACACTACTATATATAAAATAGATAACCAACAAGGTCCTACTGTATAGCACAGGAAACTCTACTTAATACTCTGTAATAAGCTATATGGGAAAAGAACCCGAAAAAGAATAGATATATGTATATGTATAACTGAACCACTTTGCTGTATACCTGAAAGTAACACAACATTGTAAATTAACTATACCTCAACATAAAATAAAAATTAAATTAAAAAAATAAAGATAAAATGTATGAATGATAAAAAACAAAATGAATGGATAGATTAGATTAAAAACTTTAAACATTATTAGTGGTAATCAGTATCTACATAAAGCACATCTCTTTGTGGTCCTCAAACATTTTTAAGAGCATAAAGAAGTCTTGAGACCAAAAAAGTTTGAGGATATCCCGTCCAAAGTTTTTCATATTTGACACTGCCCATTTATTTTCTTCTCTCTGAAATAAACTAAACCATGGGGGAAAATCAGTTTCACGTGTGTGCCTCTTATATTTTAAGCTGAGACTGTTGATCTGAGACAGTCTGAAGGTACTTGCACTTCATTTTTTATTCCATTAAGATGGTCTCCCAGTGGCACTAGAATGGAGGAAAAACCTTTTTACTCTGTCTACAATGGTAAATTTCACTTTTCTGTGACTTAGCATATCTACCATCTCTATGCCACAGTATTATGTGAATTTCTAAGTGCTGATATTTAAAGGAATTTATGTTGATTGTTAGACTCTCAGAAGCAATATGAAAAGTCACTACACATTTACATGACTGTGAACTGAGTTTTCAGGAAACTCCCAAAGGCACCAGATCCTAGAGACTTAAATCTTAATGGTAAATTTCTCCACAATGACAGACATGAAAACAGTGTAGCAATAAAATATGAGATCTTCCCAGATTGAAGTCTGTTCACTTGAATGTAGGGCACTGTGTGCATTGCTTTGACTTATTATGGGAAGAATTCATGGCCATGAATTTGTTGACTGCTATACAGAGAGCTGACAGCTGCGGATGGATCTCCTTGTTGGTAATAGTCCAAAGTGCAAAGGAGGTACCCAGTACGTTTTTAAAAAGACATGGGCTATTTCAGCAGAAAAGAGTATAAGACTTGTCTCCTTTTAGGATATATTTACCATTAAAATAATGCAATGGAATTACCCCAAAACTGTCTCCCACCTGCTCTATCTTGTAGGGTAAATCCGTTACTTTTCTTTTTCCAGTCAGAGTTTAAGAAAAATACAAAACAGTACATCTTAACCATTGTGATCCTTCTCCCATTGAGTCTTGTTATATAGAGAACGGTACTGAGAGAGAGAGAGAGAGAGACTCAGCTAAACAACAAAAACACATTTAATGTTTTTACAACATTTTTTTGCCACAGAACAGATTGCAATTTACAACCTTGCCATTCTGTCAAATGCTATGGCACTTCACAATGCCACCTAAATGTAAAACTGGCCAGGTTTAACATAACACGAGATTGCAAATGTCACTGGAAAGAGATGATGAATGGCTACGGGATATTTATAGACACTATATAGATATGTTGGCTAAACTGCTTGAAGGAAATCTGTTAAAACCGATTATTTCAATGGCTTTTTGTGTTGCAGGCATCTGAGGTCCTAAGGTCTCCTAGGGTAGCATGGTTTCTCTTGCTCCAGACTTCTCTCCAGTAATCACTCTGCTTGCATCAGTGTTGCTCTGTGCCCCAAAGCAAGACAGTAACTCACATCAAGGCCGATGAGGGCACTACAGAGAACTTAGCCTCTGCTTCTAGGTGACCTGCCCCGAAATTCTCGCTTTCCTATCATGTCTGGGCCTAGAAAATTGCTGGGCCTGACTGATGCCTTAATCATCTGCCTCCTTCTAAAGCATCTTCCAAGAGGCAGAGTCACATTTAGGATGTGGAAGTCTTCAAATGACCTTGGCATTAAATGATATACTCGTTCTACGTCACTTTTCAGGTCTTGATGTTAACAAAGAACAATATTCAGGGCAGAATATTCTCAATTTTTCCTCTGAGATATAATGTGATAAGCAACAAAACTCACTACAGTTCACACCTCCTAGTTTGAAGGTGGGAGTTCTTCATACAGAATTTAGGGTTATGACAGTAATAGCCAGGCCTTATATCATGATTATTATGTGCCAGGCCCTGTTCTCATTTAGTCCTTATAACATACACATGGGGTAGCCTCACTGTTATATTCATTTTAAACATGATGAAACACACACCGAGAAGCTAAATAACCTTACCAAGGCCACACAGCTAATAAGTACGAGATTCAGGATTCAAAGTCAGACTGGCAAGGAGCTCATGCTTTTAATTATGATGCTACATTGCCTTGCCAATAAATCATATAATACTCAAAAGCAAAGCCACATGTGTAATACCATATGTATTGTAACGTATGTAATACCATATGTAGTGACTAATCTCATCTTCTGACCTAACGGTCCTTTGAATGGATGCTAATGCTGTGCTAGAGGCCTTGAGATAGCACAAACTGAAACGTGGGCAGACGTATCAGTCAGAGCAGGCTAGGTTATGTTGGGGTAACACACAGCCTCATTATCTTAATGGTTTAAGGCAGCAGAGATTTATTTGCCAATCTTGTTTCCTGTCCATTACAGGCTAGCTCAGGCCTCTGCTCCACATGGCCACTGTCCTCACACCAAAAGCCAGGATGCCCTAGGACTTGGTACCCACTCCACTGTAGCCTGGTTGCAGGGAGAAAGGATGTGCCGAAACATTTGCCAACCATTAAAGCTTCTGCATGGAGCTGATGTATGTCATTTTCCCTCATATTTTATTGGCCTAAGAGAATCACATTACCTAACTAACTAACTCTGAGAGGAAGTAAGTATAGTCCTCTCATGTGCCCTGAAGGAGAGAAAGTTGGGCTATATACAAAGAGTCCTGAGGACTATCACAGCATCGTTACCATGTTGAGGCAGGGTTAGTTGAGACAGCATGAGATGGTATCTCACCAAGGGCTGGGAACATTGAACCATGACACCTGAGAGTCTTAGTTTTAGCTTGTCACTTCTTTGGGACAATATTTATGACTACTCAACACGAGGTTAGAAGCCCTGCTATACACTCATAACACCTGCTGCTTCTTTCACATCACTCATCATATTTGCAATTATTTATTCTCTTCTGCATAAGATTTTATATAAGCTCCATAGAGGCAGAGAATAAATCTGTATTGGTCATTGCTGTATTCAACCATCTTCCACCCCACCCTTATACTCCCTGATTCAAATCAGCTCAATATATATTAAACCAGAAAATATGTATTAAGCTAGGAAGAGTAAACAAGGAAAACAATCTGTACCTGGCATCCACTGGCTTTTTGAGCCAGTTTCACTTAAGTATCTCACATTATTAAACAGAGCTATCCTCTCAGTTAGCAAGTCTGTACGCTAGCACAATTTTTGAGGCAAACAGAAGGTTCTCTCCTTCCTGCCCACCACCACTTAGGGCATCTTAAATAGGAGACCACGTTTCTCATTCCAAAAAAAGACCTTAAAGGAATAAAAATGCAAATATCTGAATGAGTTGCCCCATCAACCTGAATTACAGTCAAAGTAATTATTTTCCTGGTTTGATCGGGATAGAGATTAGAAAGCTAGAAGACTAGCCTTTTTAAAGGGAAGGGAAGACCAATGAAAGGAAAAAAATAAAAACTGGAGTAGAAAGAAGAGTCTGGAGGTGAGATGACTAATTTGAAATTTAAATGTAACCATAAGCCTCAGCTTATATTTAACTATTCAACCAAGATCTTCTGTTACATCTTGATTATGCTTTTCATGCCCACAGTGATCTGAATACCTTCATGGTATTCATGCTCATAAATCATGAACTGTATGAACTTGATGCAAAGACATATAAGTAATATGTTTGGCCATCATTAAATAGCATCATCACCTCTTGCTTTCCCCCCATCCAACCACTGTCACCATCATAAACTTCATAGAGAAAGGTTCAGATTTAGACTATGTTCACCTGGGAGAGAAGAGTTAATACATTTTGAAGCACAAGCATAACACAATGTCTTTTTTGTTTGATCTAAAAGCAATGCCTTCTATGTCATGTAATACACAGGTTACTAGGTCATGTGCAAATTTGGAGTAATTACTAATATTTAAACTCACATTTCTATGTTAATTTAAAATCACAGCACCTTCATTTTTCATCAGAATGAGTCACTTTAGAATTCTAATAGTATTAAGTCAAAGTGATGCACTGTTAATAACAGAGGGAAAGGCCTTTCTAGTAAGAAAGCCTTTTCTTTAAAACAATTGTACATAAAAGAACAATGTAGGAAGCTTTTCGTTTTCTTAAAGCAGTCAGGCATCATAAATTATGCTTCATGTCTGACCTCAAATAGAGCAGGATTATCTCTGAGGAGAAGCCAAGTAAACAGTAAAAAGCTCAGGTTACACAGAATCCTTCAGAAAGTCCCAAGATGGGAAATAATCACTGATAGCGCTCCTAAATTCTTCTCGTTTCCTCTCAGGATTCATACTGTCTTCAGGGACAGTACTAATTTGTTTAAAAAACTCAGTAGTTTGGGGGCTTTTGTTTTGTTCTGTCTCGTTTTCCTTAATCAGCACAGTTACACAGTTACTTGAATCAAAAGGAAGCCTTTGTCCACAAACACAAGGATTACCTTGAAAAAGGAAAATTGTGCCTTTTTAGTGTGGAATTCTAAAGCAAAATGTAACCCAAAGAGGTTTTTCCAGGGAAAGGCAAGCCATCTTTAGAAAAATTTCTACTCCTTTGTATCCTGGATATTAAATTCTTAGATGTTAAGTCCACATTTTCACTATGTACTGTTTGATGAATGAAGGAATAGAGACATTTCTCCGTAATGGGACTGTTCTCGCCATGATTTATTGGAGCCAATCGATAACAGCACAAGAAGAGTCATCAATATTTGCTTATGTTCATTGTATGTATGAATCTTATGCATCTTATTGTGTAATAATACGTGTGTGGTATCAGTGTCTGAAACAACAGTAACCAGATCTTTGTTCTGGTGTTTATAAAAGCTAATTATTAATTCATTAAGACAGTTTTGGGCTTCTCTAGTGGCGCAGTGGTTAAGAATCTGCCTGCCAATGCAGGGGACACGGGTTCAAACCCTGGTCCGGGAAGTTCCCACGTGCCACGGAGCAACAAAGCCCATGCGCGACAACTACTAAGCCTGAGCTCTAGAGCCCGCGAGCCACAACTACCAAAGCCCACGTGCCTAGAGCCCGTGCTCTGCAACGAGAGAAGCCACCGCAATGAGAAGCCTGTGCACTGCAACGAAGAGCTGCAACTAGAGAAAGCCCACATGCAGCAACGAAGACCCAGCGCAGCCAAAAATAAATAAATTAAATAAATAAATTTTAAAAAAGACAGTTTTATATCATGCAAGGTACTCTGAAATAAGGGTAAAGAAAAAATAAGATTTTTCAAACATATATAAACATATTTTCAAAATCATTTCTTGATCATATACTGCTTTAAATTACAAATTGAACAGCCAAGATTTGGTTGATTAAATGGGGATGTTTCTTTGTTTTAAAATGGAAACATTCTTGGTGGAGGGGAAAGAGCACTTGATTGAGAACCTGAAAGCTGGATTCATAATCCCAGCCTCACCAATTACCAGGGACAAGACCTTAACACACTATGAAACTTTATAAATTAAAGTTTCTTCCTCTGTAAAACATATAACCTCTAACTCATGGAGTTTTGTATAGTTTAATTTTACATTAATTGTACCCTGTCTATACCTCGAGAGTTTGCAGTGGCTAAGAAGGATATACATGGAATGTATTAATATGTCTTCCTAAGAAAAAGTATGGAAATGATTAAGCATCACATTGGTCTCTGAATTTCCTGCAAGTCAGGATAAAAGTAGAGATGGGAAGAAATACACAGACTAATTAATAGAAAGAGGAGGAAGTAGGGGGTAAAAGTTGGCTAATTCCAGATACAGATGTTTTCCTATTATTAGATTCTACATTTTCACATACCAAACTCAGTAATATAATGGACAAAACAATTGAAGCAAAATTGGGGGAAATTTTTATATGATTTTGCTATTGATAAAAGCCAAGGGCACCATTTAAACAACTCACCAAAGGTCAAACTGAATGTGATTCAACTAGTTGGTGGTTTAACTTAACACATAGATAAAAGACTAAAGGTATGGTGACACAACCTTCACGTAACTTTGATAAAGAGTTCCTTTCTTGGTCTGGTTTTGACAGGAGCTAAATAGAAGATAATTTTTGTTCTTTTGTTCCTTTCCTTCCTTTAGTGAGAGCAGACTGGGTCATATAGATTTATAATTTGGAAAGCAGGTTAGACAGGGTTGTGTGAATTATCAAGTGTAATATTAATTTTTTGAACACCTTAATATATGTTTTATCCTTTAACTTATTTGCCTTCTATTCAACCAGGATCATTCATTTGCCTTTGGGAAAATTAGGATAAGTGAAACAGAAACGCAAAAGGAAACAGAGAGTCAGAAGTAAGAGTTTGATATACAAAAGATATAAAAAAGAGAATTCTTGAGTCACAATAATCCATAGTTTTGAATCCATGATTTAGGGAAAG
>NW_006773042.1:2739672-2835621 GCF_000442215.2 Lipotes vexillifer
AAAGAGAAATATGATTTTCTATTTTTGTTTGCATAACCTGTTAGAATTTTACAAGGCAGAGGCAGAGTGTATATCATAGAACTTTACTGCCTGTCAACGGTAGAGAGAACTTTGGTAAGTCCTTGTCACATAGTATAGAAGGATAAGGTCCACTTATTCAGCTCTGGGGATTGTAAGACATAGGACAGACAGGCTATTGGTAGTGTCCAAAGTTCCAGAGGCAATGGGTGTTTAACAAGCTTAATGGATAGCTAAAAGCAGGGGGGACTCTTGCCATGTTCTCTTTGGCATCCAAGGAACAACTACCATTACACCTGAGGTACCTAACCCTGCACCAACAGCTTGTGCACAGTGAAGTGATCTAGAGGTTCCTCTGTAATGCCCAAACCCTAGAAAGAAGCTGGGATTCCAGGTGGGGAAATACTAGGGGCTTCACAAGAGAAGTCATCCTGGGTACGAAGGTTTTACTGCCAGATGTCCAAGGAGCCCAATAAGAATCAGACCCAAGGGGTGCAGGTAACAAGAGGTGATGGCCAAAGTCCCTGAAGGCAGAGGCTAGGCTGAGTTACATCAGCTTGAGGGTTTCAACAGTAGAGGCCGGCAGGATGCACGGAAAGACCACACTTTGGCCTCACAGATGAGACCAGCACATGGACCAGCACAAAACTAGAGACGCCCCTCTTGCCCGCCTGTATACCTGAGAACTTTGCACTGTTTCTCACTAAAGTGCAGAAATCATCTTGGAAAGAGAGAAAAGGAAAGGGGAAACAGTGCTGGTACTGAGCTAAACCTTGAATCGACCAAAATTGTACCAAATTTAAACTATTTTTAACACAAAAGAGATACCATTAACTGGCAAGCTTAAATTAAGTGTCTTTGCTTTCCACTGTGGTGAGAGGCTCATGAGGAAAAAATAGTATCAGCTACGGAAAATAATAAGCGTACATTTTCTTACAACATCTGTGTTGGCTGGATAAGATATTGACTCCGAGTACTCGATGCGATCTCAATTCTGGTGCTCCTCTGTGCACAAACACACAGCCAGGCTACTTGGAGGCAGCCTTGGGTCCTTCTCCAGGAGAAAGTTTACATTGATTTAGGCTCTTAGATAAACATTTGACTGAAAATGCCATGCTCACACTAGAGAACGCAGCAGAAATGCTTGTGGCTTAAAGCGCCTTCACACTGGGACAACGATCCCCACACTGGTAGCTGAAAAGCTTCAGCAGGGCGTCTATGAAATGTCTGGCCCAGAGCAGCATTGACTCTCAGTGTGCCTGCCAGGAGTTAGCTATGAAATGTATGCCCAGGAAAGAGAATGAGTTCACTTGCTTGATAGAGGGATTTGGAACTGACCACCTGAATTTTGCAGAAAGTTTAGCACAGACGATAATTTTAGTTTTTGACATAATCAAAGTTGAGCTATTCTTTCTGTCTGTAGCTATATACCAAGATGAACTGCCTCTGGGGTATCCTCCTGGGTTCATGATAGTAAAATTTTGTCATTGGCCTAAAGGAGAACACTCATCTTTCCATTTTCCTATTGTAAAAGGGCACACTCCAGTCTCTTAAAAAATACCAGTTTAGGGGCTTCCCTGGTGGCGCAGTGGTTGAGAGTCCGTCTGCCGATGCAGGGGACGCGGGTTCGTGCCCCGGTCCGGGAGGATCCCACATGCCGCGGAGCGGCTGGGCCTGCCAGATGTCCAAGGAGCCCAATAAGAATCAGACCCAAGGGGTGCAGGTAACAAGAGGTGATGGCCAAAGTCCCTGAAGGCAGAGGCTAGGCTGAGTTACATCAGCTTGAGGGTTTCAACAGTAGAGGCCGGCAGGATGCACGGAAAGACCACACTTTGGCCTCACAGATGAGACCAGCACATGGACCAGCACAAAACTAGAGACGCCCCTCTTGCCCGCCTGTATACCTGAGAACTTTGCACTGTTTCTCACTAAAGTGCAGAAATCATCTTGGAAAGAGAGAAAAGGAAAGGGGAAACAGTGCTGGTACTGAGCTAAACCTTGAATCGACCAAAATTGTACCAAATTTAAACTATTTTTAACACAAAAGAGATACCATTAACTGGCAAGCTTAAATTAAGTGTCTTTGCTTTCCACTGTGGTGAGAGGCTCATGAGGAAAAAATAGTATCAGCTACGGAAAATAATAAGCGTACATTTTCTTACAACATCTGTGTTGGCTGGATAAGATATTGACTCCGAGTACTCGATGCGATCTCAATTCTGGTGCTCCTCTGTGCACAAACACACAGCCAGGCTACTTGGAGGCAGCCTTGGGTCCTTCTCCAGGAGAAAGTTTACATTGATTTAGGCTCTTAGATAAACATTTGACTGAAAATGCCATGCTCACACTAGAGAACGCAGCAGAAATGCTTGTGGCTTAAAGCGCCTTCACACTGGGACAACGATCCCCACACTGGTAGCTGAAAAGCTTCAGCAGGGCGTCTATGAAATGTCTGGCCCAGAGCAGCATTGACTCTCAGTGTGCCTGCCAGGAGTTAGCTATGAAATGTATGCCCAGGAAAGAGAATGAGTTCACTTGCTTGATAGAGGGATTTGGAACTGACCACCTGAATTTTGCAGAAAGTTTAGCACAGACGATAATTTTAGTTTTTGACATAATCAAAGTTGAGCTATTCTTTCTGTCTGTAGCTATATACCAAGATGAACTGCCTCTGGGGTATCCTCCTGGGTTCATGATAGTAAAATTTTGTCATTGGCCTAAAGGAGAACACTCATCTTTCCATTTTCCTATTGTAAAAGGGCACACTCCAGTCTCTTAAAAAATACCAGTTTAGGGGCTTCCCTGGTGGCGCAGTGGTTGAGAGTCCGTCTGCCGATGCAGGGGACGCGGGTTCGTGCCCCGGTCCGGGAGGATCCCACATGCCGCGGAGCGGCTGGGCCCGTGGGCCGTGGCCGCTGAGCCTGCGCGTCCGGAGCCTGTGCTCCGCAACGGGAGAGGCCACAGCAGTGAGAGGCCCGCGTATCGCAAAAAAAAAAAAAAAAAAAAAAAATTCCAGTTTATTTATTAAGTATGTGATAAAGAGCAGATGGGCTTCTGATCATTTACTGGAATAATGTTTTAAGAAGTACCTTTCAAGTTATGGCCCCCTCCCCAGCCTCCTGCAGAAAAAATAATGCTTGCTGAATCTAAATACTTGCTACTAGGTAAAAGCTTTGGAGTTGGACAGACTAGTGATAAAATTCATCCTGCTGTATGACATTGGTCAAGCTACCTCTCTGATGCAACTGCAGCCGAAAAAAGGGGGCTAATGTTCCCAAATATATACTTCATTGGATTTCTGTGAAGATCAAGTGAGATAAGTATATAAAACCCCTGAGTGTTTGGCACATAGGAGAAATTCAATAAATGTTAGTCCTGCCCCTCTCATTATAATTTAGGGATAACATAATCCTAGCCAAAATTCTGACAACAAATCTGAAATCATTTGAGGTTCTGCCCAATAACGACTCATTGCTGAATTTCAAAATATTTTGCCAAAGGAATTCTGATTTTAAAATTTCCCCTCCACTTGTTATTAAACATTTTTGAGCACAAAGAAAGGACCAGGAACTATATAGACATTCCTGTTTCCTTAAAAAACTCCAGAAGAAAGCTTTTGTTTTTGTCTTTCAATCAAGGAGAGGAAAGGAACTGGATTTCTTTTATCTTCCTGTTTGCCTTCTAAAGTACAGTCTTTAATTGAGAAGTTTGAAGTAAATGACGATGAAATATAAACTTATTCAAATAATGGCACCAAAGCAGCATTTCTTTTAAATTGTTATGAATTCCTGGTTGCATAAATACATGTCGGGACCAAATGTTATGCCTAAATTTAAACCACTGAGATGTTTAGGCTCTGATCTGTAGCTTGGGAAATAGGTAATCTTTTTTTTCAAAATCTGCTTCTGAGATCCTCTTTCCTTTAGTTGGCCAAGTGAGCATCAGTAGTTTTTCCCCCTGAGTATTCAACTCAATGGCTTCACTGGCTTGGCCACACTAGCTGTGTGATATTGGGAAACACGTTTAACCCTTTGGGGTAATTTTTATTCCTTTATATAAAGGAATATGCCAGATTAGATGGGCTTCCATGTTTCTCCCACATCTAAAATACTGTACATCTATGTAGACCTCTCTATGTGTAGAAAGAAGTGGTCTGAGTTGGCAACTGACTTAGATTAAAAAGGACATGAGTTAAAGATTGCTCCAACTTCTCTAACTTTGGATATCAGAGAAGTGCTTGCCTGACTCATTCTGATTTAAGGGCTTGCTAGGCGGCCAGCGTTTGCCAGACTCTAAGAATCCAAGGCAAACAGTTTCCACCCTCGCGGCTTTGAAGTTTAGTTGAGAGAGGCAGATATAAAACTAGTGTAACCTACAGTACATATAGGATTCAGTTAGAGTAGGGGAGAGAGAGAGAGAGAGAGAGAGAGAGAGAGAGAGAGAGAGAGGGAGAGAGAGAGAGAATAATGCCAGTAGTATCACTAGCAAATAACTGAAATTGGTGTTTCTGCAGGTCAGGATGTGTTTCTTTGAGCAAATTCCCTCCTTCCAGAGCTATTAATATTGTTTTCAGGTCAGAACCGAGTTCAGTGAGCAGAGGGTAGGTATATCTGAGACTTCTGCTCAGTATGCTGTTGAGCAACGGGTCGCGCTCAGTTTCTAACCATCATCAACTGGAAACCAACTTCATTAACCACTGAGTAATTACTAACACTCCCATGAATAATGGTCATGGTAATTTTAGAAACATCCATTTAGCTGACACATCAAAGGTGACCCAACATGTCTCACAAAGTAATGACTCTGACCAGTGAAAAATTAAACCACATCTTCTCATCAGTTTGTTTGCAGATCAGTTAATGGAGTCTCCTACAGAATAGGTTTTATTTTTACTTTTCTGGCTTCATTTATATGACCTTGACTGGGAGAGAGGAGAGGTTTTCAGATAGAATATTGGCAATGACGCTGTCAGTGATTCTCAAACTTGTTATTCTGGTGACTTTGTGGAAGCTCACCATGATCCCCCAAGCTAAATATCACATTCACCTGACAAAAACTTGGGTGTGATGTCTGTGACTTTGAAAATACCTTTTTTTTTTGCTTGCTTCGACTGTTTAGAAAGTAATTGTGTTCTCACCTGAGAAATGGTCTTGAAATACTGAAATTTGGTAGAAAAGGATGACGAGGAAAAAAAGATAGAGTGTCAGAGACTAAGACAATAGGGGGTCAACAGACAAGGTCAAGGGATAAAAGCTTAGAGAAGGTGGTAGCACTGCCGACGTGGACTCCGAAAAGAAAGGAAAGATCCTGATACAAACTTCAGTTACACAGTCCTCAACTAAATTATGTAAATACAGCTCATAGCCATAAACAAAACCAATTTTTTCCCCTATGACAACGGGCTGATAATACTAACACCATCTTATCCTTTTTATTCCCTTATCTAGTTTAATTCCATGGCTCACCATTACAGCCCTCAAACACTGACCTATAAATACCTTCACCTCCCTTGCCCACTTCCTTCTCAATTATAGTCACCTGGAAAAACCTCAGTTCTAGGTTAAGCAAACTTATCTGCCTACTCCATGCCTGCATCAGACAACCATGCTGTGACATTTTATATTGATGACCACAAATCCCAAAATGGCAATCCATGATACTCTGAGATTCTACTTTAATTCTTTAATGTATCAGGTTTCATGCTCTCTCCTCAATCTTCCCTCACTTTCCTCTGTCACTTTTAGCTAATGATCTTGCCTAATATGCCATTAACACCACCAAGAAACAGGAACGTTCTTACTTTCTACCAAAATCAAAATCTGTTTGAATCTGAACCCATGTTTTCTCTTTCATTCTTTTATAATGAATAGTGGCCCAGTTTCTATCAAAGGCCAAACCCTCCACCTGTGCTTCGAAGCTCATCACCATTTCCTTCTCAAGGACTTTATTCCTAAGTTTTATCACTCCTGCATAGTCAATTTCTTGCTTGCTTTTGGATCAAAAAGATACATATAAAAACTTTTTTATCTTTCGTCTTAAAAGTCATCCTTTTAAGAGGCTAGAAGCAATGAAACTCTGGTAACAATGAGCACACCTAGGGCCAGATGGGAGTTTCTAAATACCGTTCTTCAATAAAAAGAACCAGGACTCCTTGGAAAGCTGGTTGATTTCAAGGCTGAATTAGCGAAAATACATGACGAACATCTTGTGGTGCCAGAAAATAAGGAGATGTACACACATACAAGTACACACACATACACACGCAGAAAAGAAAAGAAATGTTAAGTGAAAGAAAAATGAGAAGAATTGGGACAAATATTAAGGTCATAGGAGGCAACCTGAAAAAGCCTTCAATGGCTAAAGTTAAAACAACCTGGGCAACAGAATAAATGATAGCATTGGGTTAAAAAATACAATAAACCTCCAAAAGTTCATACTGACATAAATAAATAACAGAATAACTAATGAGCTACCTAAATAAAGGAAGAAGTGACATCGCTTTCCTACAGAATTCCAAGTAATAAATATAGGATGAATGAGGAAAATAAAAAGTACCATTAGAATGCCTCAGTAATATCTGCCACAGGCAAGATCCACCAATGGAGCTAAAATTTATAAGCAAGAGTTTAAGGAGAAACAGGATCCTTGCACGGGCTCAAAGTATCTCCCCCCGCAAACATTTAGTAATTACAAAGGGAAAAATAGTAACATTACAGAGGTAAACCATGGAAGACACCACCTTACCCAAGTAATCATGCTCAAAATAACCAGAGATACAGTTTGACATAGTGCCAAACTGTTTGACACTGGTTTGAAGCACTGAGAAGGGCGTACTGCTTCTGTGGTATCCTTTTCAATAATACATACCCTCAATCTAATCATGAGAAAACATCAGACAAACCCAAAGTGAGGGACATCCCACAAAATACAACCTGTACTCTTAAAAAATGTCAAGGTCATGAAAGGCAAGGGAAGACTGAAGGCCTGTCACAGATTGGAAGAGACTAAGGAAGCATGACAACTACATGCAAAGTGGGATCTCGGATTTGATCCTGGAAAAGAAAGACATTCATCAGAACACTCAATATATTCTGTACTGTAGTTAATAGTATTGCACCAAGGGTAATTTTTTTGGTTTTGATAAATGCTCTCTCGTTATATCAGATATTAACATAAGAGGAAGATGGGTGAAGGGCATACTGGAACTCTGTACTACTTTTG
This sequence comes from Lipotes vexillifer, assembly GCF_000442215.2. Taxonomy (NCBI): domain Eukaryota; kingdom Metazoa; phylum Chordata; class Mammalia; order Artiodactyla; family Lipotidae; genus Lipotes; species Lipotes vexillifer. The sequence continues at coordinate 2,746,912 of NW_006773042.1, forward strand.
TAATTCTTCTGTAAGTCTAAAGTTATCTCAACATAAAAAAGAGAAAATTTAAAAGCCACCCTTGACCTAACATCTCCTTCCAGTTACCACACAGCAAAGCTTCTTGAAAGAGTGGCCTGTGGCTCCTGACTCTATCTTCTCACCTTCAGCCAGACTTTGGATGGACCCATTGCCGAAAACTGTCATCATTCAGTTGCATGTAGGCAAAACTGATGGGGCCTCCTTTACCCTAGTCTACCTCCATCTCTCAGCTGCAGTAGTTTACAAAGTTGCTAGCGTGGTCTTCCCTGAAGCATTATCATCTCTTGGCTTCCATGTCATCACACACCCCTGATTTCCTACATCATTTACTCTGTCCTCCTCCATCTCCTCTGATTCATTCTCTTCCTCAAACTCCAAAATTTAGTCCTTGGCTGGCATCTTTTCTCTGTACTCCCTCCCTCATTATTTATCCACTTTCATGGTTGGAAGAGCTATAAACATGGTTACAGCCCTGACCTTTCCTCTCCCTATCTGAAGGTGACAATCTTTGATTGCCTGAAGGATCCTGGTTTTCTTTTTCGGCAGTGAGGGCTGGATGAGGACAGAGTGGGCACCTGAGTTTTGTGGCTGTATCTCCGGAATATTCAACAAGTTCCCTTTCCAGTAAAAGGGAAGGCAAGATCTGATCCATTCAGTATTTTCTGGGGTGAGTATCATATGCCATTGGAAGAACTTAATTACATTCTCTGCCCAGTCCAATCCCATTATTGCTTCCTGTCACTGTATTTGTAATTCAAAGAACATTTTCCTTCCTAATATATTATACCTAGGAGGCCACACATAATACAAACACAACTTAGTATGATTCATATACAAATGAATTTCTGTTTCAGGGATGAGACTATTTCTATTTTATTCCCCAAATGATGATTCACAGGTATAATACAGACTGGACTGGATCAATTCCTTGGCATATTTTGCTTAGGAAACATGGCAATATGTTAATATGCTCTGCTTCCATAAGAAAGAGGAAATATCACATGGTTAGCATCCTGGGCCTTTGAGGGTTCATGTAATGCTGAATCCAAGAAATATTAGGAGACTTGTAACATTATCAAAAAGAAATCTGTGGTTTTTCACTGACCTAAATGGCTATCAGTTTGCTTGTACTGATGTGTGTTGAGAAAGCGTGGGGAGGGGGGGTGTGGAAAGAGAATGGGAAGCAATTAACTAAGCCCCTATGCTTTAGCTCAGGCAACAGTGTTAGGCTGGTAGCACGATGAAGGAAAAGAGAGGGACAGGGCCTATAGATACCCTGGACTTTACTCTTACCATCTGAGATCAAGTACCCAAACTGATTTCTGCCCCTCACTTGATTCCTAAAGAAAATTTTTGAAATACATTTTCAGGAGACAAAAACATATAACAGGACAGTTGGTAAACAAATAGTATACTACTGGGGTTTAAGTACAATTTTTAAACAGCTGCCTCCGTGTATTACAAATGTCAGTTTTAGGCTCCAGCTGTTCCAAATAGGTTTGTTCCTAAGCTACTGGCTGAACAAATGCAAAGGATAATTGTTCTGTAATGTTCCAGACGTTAAGATAATTTCCGTATGTATTTATAGTTGAATGGTCTTGTAAATATTATTACATATCTAAAATGTTACGGTAAAATATAACTTAGAGAGAATACTTCATAATATTAAATTAGTTTGTGTATATTAGACACTTCCACCAAAAAGCAATAGAATGCCCTCTTCCCACTTTACTTGAACTACTAATAAATCAAGGATTTTAGCAAAGACAAAAAACAAAAACAAAAAAAACTGGTCATATTCTAACAACTTATGGTACCTTGTCCAAATGCATTTTAGGCATTTCTCTTAACACCATTTGCAATGAATAACCATTTCTTACTTTGTTTCTCTTTAAAATGAAAAAAACCCTTTTCTTCAAATAATTCTAGAAAGAACCATATTATCTGTGTCCAAACAAAAATGTGAAACAAAATCTTGTTGTTCATATACAATAGTTTTATGACTTGCCAGTGATTCATTTATATTCAGATATTCTGTGCGCTGAGTTCATCTGACTTGTCCAGCAGAAAAGGAAAGGCTTTTGTGCACTTCACGTTCAAAAACTTCAGTGCTCCACATGCCCACTCTGTGATGCTGAGAATGTGCCTTTGGGTGCTTTTGAAATGAGTTATCCACTTTCTCTTTGCTCACTTCTCCATCTGGAATGTTCTTTTCCTACTCACTACTGCCTCCCCTGTCTCCATGTCCACTTTCTCAACCCAAAGCACTTCTTTAAAGCCCAGTTTAAATACTTCCTGCTCATTGATGACTTACTTGAATTCTCAAGCCACAATGAGTTCCTCTATTCTACTTATAATCAGAATTAGGCTGCAAATGTCTTGAGGGTGTGCTATGGTCTGAATGTTTGTGCCCCTATCAAACTCATATGCTGAAGCCTAATCCCAAAATGTGATGGTTTTTGGAGGTGGGGCTTTTGGGAGGTGAGTGGGTCATGAGGGTGGAGCCCTCCTAAATGAGTGCCTTTGATAAGAAGAAACACCAGAGACTTCCACTCTCTGCTGTCTGCCATGTGAGAACACAAGGAGAAGACTAACACTGCACACCAGGAACCAGGTTCTCAGCAGACACCACATCTGCCAGCACTTTGATCTTTGGACTTCCAAGCTTCCATAACTATGAAATATAAATGTATGTTGTTTAAACCACCCAACTAGGCTCTATTTGTTATAGCAGCCTGAACTGCCTAACACAGGACAGAATCATATTTACTTCTGTTGCACCTCCCAACAGGTTCAATTAAAAAAAAGACACACTTAAATTACAATAGGATGGATACACACACACACACACACACACACACACACCCTAGACAATTCAAGATCTTGCTCAGGGACACCTGAGTACTGACTTTGTTTGAGGACATGGCCTTGCTGGTGATAAATAAAAAGCAGTTTCTCAACAAGTGCTCAGCAGTTTTCATAACTCTAGGTGGACACTATATAATATACAGTATTTACACTGCATGGAGAGTATTACCAGTAACTGCTTGCCATGTCTGGGAACTAAAGAACTGTGGTGAGACACTAAGGGACCAAACTAAGGGGGCAAAAACCACACCAGTATTCTCTTCTATTCCTGTTCTATCTATTAACTTTGCTTCTACTAAGTTCTGTTTTCTTGGCTCAATAAATATGAAATTGGATGTGTGCAAGATTAACAGTATGACTTGCACCTTGATCCACATATTATTCTTTATCCATATTATTCTTTCATTTTATGTATAACACCAGACCTTTGAGCAGAAATAAAGATTAACAAGAAATCAAACAGCAAAAAACTGGTGTTTCTCTGCACTGTTACTTTTTTCTGAGAAACCTTGTTCAAAATAGAACATTAAGAACAATCAAAGAAGAGAGAGCAGTATTTAAATGTTGCTATTTACTTCTAATGGGTCAGAATATACAGTATCTGTCAGTAACACAGAATCAAATAATCAAATTTCATGGCAGAATTCCTGAGACTAATGTTTGTGTCATTTCATTTCGTAGTTGTTTTGTGGGTAAGTGAAAGCCAATTTTACCAATTTTATTACCATCATTTAGCACACTGCACATAAACAACTATATCATTGTCATCAAGTAAAGTAGTTATTAGCACTGATGGGTGCACACAAAGGTAGGGAATCAGCTATAATAATAAATTATATACATATAATAGTATATAGTATTTACACATATATCCTCCAGCAGGTTATTTATTGTAAACTTGGAGAAAATGATAGTTAAATAAGTTTATGTTTGTCAAATAATAAACACTTAGAAAAACAACCTGTGTTGGAAATTGTCTCAGTCATCTAAAGAATCTCACTATAAGATTTGGCTGACAGAAACTAGCTGTGTTGCCGAAATGTATCTGATGCTATCCCACCAATGATCTTATCTCTTGCATAGATTTGCTCTCCTTTCTAAGTGTTTGAGATTATTTTCAAGTCAAACAGCTTCCAGCTTCCATTTAAAGAGCAAGTGAATCAAAGTTAAGCTATTTTCAGGGCAGGCATTGGAGCAATTCTGCATACACAGTATGTGCCATAGTGAGTCGAATTCAGCCCCAAAGCTCTGGAGGAAATTCAGTTGATGTAAAATTTCAGTATTTCCACTCTGCTTTTTTTTTTTTTTTTTTTTTTTTTTGGCTTACACGGGCCTCTCACTGTTGTGGCCTCTCCCGTTGCGGAGCACAGGCCCCGGACGCGCAGGCTCAGCGGCCATGGCTCACGGGCCCAGCCGCTCCACGGCATGTGGGATATTCCTGGACCGGGGCACGAACCCGTGTCCCCTGCACTGGCAGGCGGACTCTCAACCACTGCGCCACCAGGGAAGCCCTCTCCTTTTTTAAACAGGAAGTGAGAAGGCCTTGCCGTATCCTAATAGAAGAGTTAAGTCACTGCCCAGAGAAGGAGAAAAACTGATTCCTCCATGATTTGCTTGATGTGTTGTTTACAACTTTAAAGGAATCTACCTATGAAATTCTTTATCATCAAATTATATTCATCTTTACCTAGAGACACACAAAAGGACTTCTGGAGAGTACTAGGATTTTAAATGCACTTAAAAATGTTGATTCTATCACCTCATAGTCCTTAATTTAAAAGCTAGGAAAGATAAGTTTCAGGAAGTTTTGAAATTTTCAGTAAATTATTTTTATTTAAATATAACAATTGTGACTGGTATGTTGAGCAGGCAGGTCTCATTGAATTTAATCAGATACCATTTAATTTAAATACCATTAAATGGTATTTCTTCCTATTTTCACTTCAAATTTATTGAGGTGAGGAAAACATTCCCTGCCCCTGGATTAGAACACAGGCTGTTCTGAGACATTTCTGTTCTCCATTAGTTACTAAAAAGTGCACTCTGAGTGGTAAAACACAAATTAAATTCCATAACTGAATGCCTAGTTCCATGTAATTTTCAAAAGCTTCATATTTATCCAAAATCGCTATTGCTTACATGTTCCACAGCTGTACCTGCTAAAGGAGAGACCTTGGGCTGGTAAGGTAGAGGGTGGTGGCTGGTCATTATTTCCACAGCTCCTTACCCTCCATCAAACAAGAGATTTCTAAGCCTTCTGAGGTTAGAGATCTAGTTGGGGGATGGGAAGAGAAGTAGGGAGGCTGAAAAGTTCTTACTTGGCTGTAGTGTCACTGGCTGGCTTCCCGCTCTCTGCGTCTGGCAGCTCTCTGCGTCTGGCAGCTCTCTGGAGCTGAGTCTCTAACAGTTCTTCAAGGACCCTAATCCATGGTGGGTCTCTCAAAATGCAGTTTACTTGACCAGTGCAAATATATTCTAATTCCACCCCAGGATTCTAAGCGCCTACCTGCAATACTTGTCCACCAAGAACTGACGACCTCTGCAAGACCTCCCGTGGTAGAATCTAACATGACTTTCAGCTGGCTCTCCCTCTGAGGAAAATGCCTGCATCTGCTTCTTGGAAAACAAGGTTGTATTTTACCTCAACAAACATTGGGAACAGGCTGAAACAAATGCAGCAGCAACTCTTCTCACTCTTTGGTCGGGGCTAGCTGGCTTATCTTTACCTTAGAGATTTCTAGGCAGGGGTTGGATACTAGTCCAATGTGCCCACTAATAGAGCTCAGAGCTCAAGTTCTCCCAGCCGGCCGAAGGCCAGCTGAAGGCCCTTCCTGTCTTCAGGAGTACCACACCCTTTCCAGTGGGGGAGTGGGGCTTTCCTCCTACCTGCAGCTCTCCACTAACATCTCCTGCATTGCCTCCTCTCAAATCCCATAATCTCATCTCCCTATCCACGTAATGTGGACTCAGTGGTTTGTACTACTTTTATAAATTCTACATATAGATTAGTACCATTTTAGAATTCAACCTCTTTTGTGTTTTGGCTCAGCAGTCAAAACTTCTAACTTAATGTTCTATTACACAATATTTATTTAAGTCATCTAACACTAGTCAATGGCAAGATTTTCTCCTGGAGAATTTTTATTAAACATCAAATTGGGTCATAGATTGGTAAAGTGTGTTTTGTTCTGAAGTTATATCTGATAAAAATAACCATCAGTTTTCTTATCACAGTGAAGAGCTCTTTAAGCCTGTAGGCAATTAGTATTGAAATTAAGTGCATAAAAAGAAAAAAAAATTAATTAAAAACAGAGACAAAAGAATAGGGACGGCACCTGCACCAGTGGGAGGGAGCTGTGAAGGAGGAAAGGTCTCCACACACTAGGAAGCCCCTTCGCGGGCGGAGGCTGCGGGAGGCGGAGCGGGGAGCTTCGGAGCCGCGGAGGACAGCACAGCAACGGGGGTGCGGCGGGCAAAGCGGAGAGATCCCCGCACAGAGGATCGGTGCCGACCGGCGCTCACCAGCCCGAGAGGCTTGTGTGCTCGCCCGCCGGGGCGGGCGGGGCTGCGAGCTGAGGCTCGGGTCTCGGTCGGAGCGCAGGGAGAGGACTGGGGTTGGCGGCTTGAACACAGCCTACAGGGAGTTAGTGCGCCACGGCTAGCCGGGAGGGAGTCCGGGGGAAAGTCTGCACCTGCTGAGGAGGCAAGAGACTTTTTCTTGCCTCTGTGTTTCCTGGTGCGCGAGGAGAGGGGTTTTAAGAGCGCTGCCTAAAGGAACTCCAGAGACGGGCGCGAGCCGCGGCTAAAAGCTCGGAAACCAGAGACGGGCGGGAGACGCTAAGGCTGCTGCTGCCGCCACCAAGGGGCCTGTGTGCGAGCACAGGTCACTATCCCCACCCCTCTTCCGGGGAGCCTGTGCAGCCCGCCACTGCCAGGTTCCCGGGACCCAGGGACAATTTCTCAGGGAGAACACACGGCGGGCCTCAGGCTGGGGCAACGTTATGCCGACCTCTGCCGCCGCAGGCCCGCCCCGCACTCCGTGCCCCTCCCCCCGGCCTGAGTGCGCCAGAGCCCCCGAGTCAGCGGCTCCTTTAACCCCGTCCTGTCTGAGCAAAAAACAGACGCCCTCCAGCGACCTACACGCAGAGGCAGGGCCAAATCGAAAGCTGAGCCCCTGTGAGCTGTGAGAACAAAGAAGAGAAAGGGAAATCTCTCCCAGCAGCCTCAGAAACAGCGGATTAAAGCTACACAATCAATTTGATGTACCCTGCCTCTGTGGAATACATGAATAGACAGCGAATCATCCCAAATTGAGGAGGCGGACTTCTAGAGCAAGATCTATGATTTTTTCCCCTTTTCCTCTTTTTGTGAATGTGTATGTGTATGCTTCTGTGTGAGATCTTGTCTGTATAGGTTTGCTTCCACCATTTGTCCCAGCGTTCTATCCGTCCATTGTTTTTTTTTTTAATTTTTTTCTTAATAATTAATTTTAATTTAAAGAACTCTATTATACTTTACCTTCTTTCTATCTTTCCTTCCTTCCTTCCCTCTTTTAGACAACGAATCATCCCAAATTGAGGAGGTGGACTTGGAGAGCAAGTTTTATGATTTTTTTCCCCTTACCTCTTTTTGTGAGGGTATATGTGTATGCTTCTATGTAAGATTTTGTCTCTATAACTTTGCTTCCACCATTTGTCCTAAGGTTCTATGCGTCCCTTTTTTTTCTCTAAATAATTATTTTTTTAATTCAGTAACTTTATTATACTCTATTTTATTTTACTGTATCTTCTTACTTTCTGTATTTTTTCCTTCCTTCCCTCATTCCTTCCTTCCTTCCCTCCTCCCTCCCTCCCTCCTTTCTTTCCTTCTTGCCTTCTTCCTTTCTTTTCTTCTTTCTTTCTTTCTTCCTTCCCTCCTTCCTTCCTTCCCTCCTTTCTTTCTTGCTTTCTTTCTTTCTTTCCTATTTCCTCCTACTTCTACTAATTCTCTCTACTTTCTCTCCCTTTTATTCTGAGCCGAGTGGATGAAAGGCTCTTGCTGCTCCAGCCAGGAGTCAGGACTCTGCCTCTGAGGTGGGAGAGCCAACTTCAGAACACTCGTCAAGAAGAGACCTCCCAGCCCCACATAATATCAAACGGCGAAAATCTCCCAGAGATCTCCATCTCAACACCAGCACCCAGCTTCACTCAACGACCAGCAAGCTACAGTGCTGGACAACCTATGCCAACCATATAGCAAAACAGGAACACAACCCCACCCACTAGCAGAGAGGCTGCCTAAAATCATAATAAGTCCACAGACACCCCAAAACACACCACCAGACGTGGACCTGCCCACTAGAGAGACAAGATCTAGCCTCATACACCACAACACAGGCACTAGTCCCCTCCACCAGGAAGCCTACACAACCCACTGAACCAACCTTAGCCACTGGAGACAGACATCAAAAACAACGGGAGCTACGAACTTGCAGCCTGCAAAAAGGTGAACCCAATCACAGTAAGATAAGCAAAATGAGAAGACAGAAAAACACACAGCAGATGAAGGAGCAGGATAAAAACCCACCAGACCTAACAAATGAAGAGGAAATAGGCAGTCTACCTGAAAAAGAGTTCAGAATAATGATAGTAAAGATGATCCAAAATCTTGGAAATAGAATGGACAAAATGCAAGAAGCAGTTAACAAGGACCTAGAAGAAATAAAGATGAAACAGACAATGATGAACAACACAATAAATGAAATGAAAAATACTCTAGATGGGATCAATAGCAGAATAAATGAGGCAGAAGAACGGATAAGTGACCTGGAAGATAAAATAGTGGAAATAACTACTGCAGAGCAGAATAAAGAAAAAAGAATGAAAAGAACTGAGGACAGTCTCAGAGACCTCTGGGACAACATTAAACGCACCAACATTCGAATTATAGGGGTTCCAGAAGAAGAAGAGAAAAAGAAAGGGACTGAGAAAATATTTGAAGAGATTATAGTTGAAAACTTCCCTAATATGGGAAAGGAAATCGTTAATCAAGTCCAGGAAGCACAGAGAGTCCCATACAGGATAAATTCAAGGAGAAATACGCCAAGACACATATTAATCAAACTGTCAAAAACTAAATACAAAGAAAGCATATTAAAAGCAGCAAGGGAAAAACAACAAATAACACACAAGGGAATCCCCATAAGGTTAACAGCTGATCTCTCAGCAGAAACTCTACAAGCCAGAAGGGAGTGGCAGGACATACTGAAAGTGATGAAGGAGAAAAACCTGCAACCAAGATTACTCTACCCAGCAAGGATCTCATTCAGATTTGATGGAGAAATTAAAACCTTTACAGACAAGCAAAAGCTGAGAGAGTTCAGCACCACCAAACCAGCTTTACAACAAATGCTAAAGGAACTTCTCTAGACAAAAACACAAGAGAAGGAAAAGTCCTATAATAACGAACCCAAAACAATTTAGAAAATGGGAATAGGAACATACATATCGATAATTACCTTAAATGTAAATGGACTAAATGCTCCCACCAAAAGACACAGATTGGCTGAATGGATACAAAAACAAGACCCATATATATGCTGTCTACAAGAGACCCACTTCAGACCTAGAGACACATACAGACTGAAAGTAAGGGGATGGAAAAAGATATTCCATGCAAATGGAAACCAAAAGAAAGCTGGAGTAGCAATTCTCATATCAGACAAAATAGACTTTAAAATAAGGACTATCAGAAGAGACAAAGAAGGACACTACATAATGATTAAGGGATCGATCCAAGAAGAAGATATAACAATTGTAAATATTTATGCACCCAACATAGGAGCACCTCAATACATAAGGCAAAAACTAGCAGCCATAAAAGGGGAAATCGACAGTAACACATTCATAGTAGGGGACTTCAACACCCCACTTTCACCAATGGACAGATCATCCAAAATGAAAATAAATAAGGAAACACAAGCTTTAAATGATACATTAAACAGGATGGACTTAATTGATATTTATAGGACACTCCATCCAAAAACAACAGAATACACATTTTTCTCAAGTGCTCATGGAACATTCTCCAGGATAGATCATATCTTGGGTCACAAATCAAGCCTTGGTAAATTTAAGAAAATTGAAATTGTATCAAGTATCTTTTCCGACCACAACGCCATGAGACTAGATATCAATTATAGGAAAAGATCTGTAAAAAATACAAACACATGGAGGCTAAACAATACACTACTTAATAACGAAGTGATCACTGAAGAAATCAAAGAGGAAATTAAAAAATACCTAGAAACAAATGACAATGGAGATACAACGACCCAAAACCTATGGGATGCAGCAAAAGCAGTTCTAAGAGGGAAGTTTATAGCAATACAAGCCCACCTTAAGAAGCAGGAAACATCTCGAATAAACAACCTAACCTTGCACCTCAAGCAATTAGAGAAAGAAGAACAAAAAAACCCCAGAGTTAGCAGAAGGAAAGAAATCATAAAAATCAGATCAGAAATAAATGAAAAAGAAATGAAGGAAACAATAGCAAAGATCAATAAAACTAAAAGCTGGTTCTTTGAGAAGATAAACAAAATAGATAAACCATTAGCCAGCCTCGTCAAGAAAAAAAGGGAGAAGACTCAAATCAGTAGAATTAGAAATGAAAAAGGAGAAGTAACAACTGACACTGCAGAAATACAAAAGATCATGAGGGATTACTACAAGCAACTCTATGCCAATAAAATGGACAATCTGGAAGAAACGGTCAAATTCTTAGAAATGCACAAACTACCAAGACGAAATCAGGAAGAAATAGAAAATATGAACAGACCAATCACAAACACTGAAATTGAAACTGTGATTAAAAATCTTCCAACAAACAAAAGCCCAGGACCAGATGGCTTCACAGGCGAATTCTATCAAACATTTAGAGAAGAGCTAACACCTATTCTTCTCAAACTCTTCCAAAATATAGCAGAGGGAGGAACACTCCCAAACTCATTCTACGAGGCCACCATCACCTTGATACCAAAACCAGACAAGGATGTCACAAAGAAAGAAAACTACAGGCCAATATCACTGATGAACATAGATGCAAAAATCCTCAACAAAATACTAGCAAACAGAATCCAACAGCACATTAAAAGGATCATACACCATGATCAAGTGGGGTTTATTCCAGGAATGCAAGGATTCTTCAATATACGCAAATCTATCAATGTGATTAACCATATTAACAAATTGAAGGAGAAAAACCATATGATCATCTCAATAGATGCAGAGAAAGCTTTTGACAAAATTCAACACCCATTTATGATAAAAACCCTGCAGAAAGTAGGTGTAGAGGGAACTTTCCTCAATATAATAAAGGCCGTATATGACAAGCCCACAGCCAACATCATCCTCAATGGCGAAAAACTGAAAGCATTTCCACTAAGGTCAGGAACAAGACAAGGTTGCCCACTCTCACCACTCTTATTCAACATAGTTTTGGAAGTTTTAGCCACAGCAATCAGAGAAGAAAAGGAAATAAAAGGAATCCAAATCGGAAAAGAAGAAGTAAAGCTGTCACTGTTTGCAGATGACATGATACTATACATAGAGAATCCTAAAGATGCTACCAGAAAACTACTAGAGCTAATCAATGAATTTGGTAAAGTAGCAGGATACAAAATTAATGCACAGAAATCTCTGGCATTCCTATATACTAACGATGAAAAATCTGAAAGTGAAATCAAGAAAACACTCCCATTTACCATTGCAACAAAAAGAATAAAATATCTAGGAATAAACCTACCTAAGGAGACAAAAGACCTGTATGCAGAAAATTATAAGACACTGATGAAAGAAATTAAAGATGATACAAACAGATGGAGAGATATACCATGTTCTTGGATTGGAAGAATCAACATTGTGAAAATGACTCTACTCCCCAAAGCAATCTATAGATTCAATGCAATCCCTATCAAACTACCACTGGCATTTTTCACAGAACTAGAACAAAAAATTTCACAATTTGTATGGAAACACAAAAGACCCCGAATAGCCAAAGCAATCTTGAGAACAAAAAATGGAGCTGGAGGAATCAGGCTGCCTGACTTCAGACTATACTACAAAGCTACAGTAATCAAGACAGTATGGTACTGGCACAAAAACAGAAAGATAGATCAATGGAATAGGATAGAAAGCCCAGAGATAAACCCATGCACATATGGTCACCTTATCTTTGATAAAGGTGGCAGGAATATACAGTGGAGAAAGGACAGCCCCTTCAATAAGTGGTGCTGGGAAAACTGGACAGGTACATGTAAAAGTATGAGATTAGATCACTCCCTAACACCATACACAAAAATAAGCTCAAAATGGATTAAAGACCTAAATGTAAGGCCAGAAACTATCAAACTCTTAGAGGAAAACATAGGCAGAACACTCTATGACATAAATCACAGCAAGATCCTTCTTGACCCATCTCCTAGAGTAATGGAGATAAAAACAAAAATAAACAAATGGGACCTAATGAAACTTCAAAGCTTTTGCACAGCAAAGGAAACCATAAACAAGACCAAAAGACAGCCCTCAGAATGGGAGAAAATATTTGCAAATGAATCAACTGACAAAGGATTAATCTCTAAAATTTACAGGCAGCTCATGCAGCTCAATAACAAAAAAATAAACAACCCAATCCAAAAATGGGCAGAAGACCTAAATAGACATTTCTCCAAAGAAGATATACAGACTGCCAACAAACACATGAAAGAATGCTCAACATCATTAATCATTAGAGAAATGCAAATCAAAACTACAATGAGATATCATCTCACACCAGTCAGAATGGCCATCATCAAAAAATCTAGAAACAATAAATGCTGGAGAGGGTGTGGAGAAAAGGGAACACTCTTGCACTGCTGGTGGGAATGTGAATTGGTTCAGCCACTATGGAGAACAGTATGGAGGTTCCTTAAAAAACTACAAATAGAACTACCATATGACCCAGCAATCCCACTACTAGGTATATACCCTGAGGAAACCAGAATTCAGAAAGAGTCATGTACCAAAATGTTCATTGCAGCTCTATTTACAATAGCCCGGAGATGGAAACAACCTAAGTGCCCGTCGTCGGATGAATGGATAAAGAAGATGTGGCACATATATACAATGGAATATTACTCAGCCATAAAAAGAAACGAAATTGAGCTATTTGTAATGAGGTGGATAGATCTAGAGTCTGTCATACAGAGTGAAGTAAGTCAGAAAGAGAAGGACAAATACCGTATGCTAACACATATATATGGAATTTAAGAAAAAAAAATGTTATGAAGAACCTAGGGGTAAAACAGGAATAAAGACACAGACCTACTGGAGAACAGACTTGAGGATATGGGGAGGGGGAAGGGTGAGGTGTGATAGGGCGAGAGAGAGACATGGACATATATATACTAACAAACGTAAGGTAGATAGCCAGTGGGAAGCAGCCTCATGGCACAGGGAAACCAGCTTGGTTCTTTGTGGCTGTCTGGAGGGGTGGGATAGGGAGAGTGGGAGGGAGGGAGATGCAAGATGGAAGAGATATGGGAACATATGTATATGTATAACTGATTCACTCTGTTATAAAGCAGAAACTAACACACCATTGTAAAGCAATTATACCCCAATAAAGATGTTAAAAAAATTAAAAAAAAAGAAATTAAGTGCATAATGAGTTATTACTATATATTTTATTATGTGCTTGTAAAGGTATTAATTACTTGGTTAAGTAGTGAAAGGATTAGTTGTATAACTGCAGGTAGAGTTTCCCAAGGAAAATGGAATACAAAATTTGATTAAGATGACAAAACGTCTACCACATTTCTTAAGTTTTAGAACGATTGGTATGCATAGTGTATACCATTTAAATTCTATTAAAGTTGTAAACATGGGGCAACATATCTAGTAAAAAGAAATATTCCTTTGACTTCACAGTGGTATTTTGATTATTTTTATTATTATTTAATATTCACCAAGCAGCCATGCTGAGCAAAGCTCTAATTTAATGTTTGTCAAGTGCTGTTAAGTAGTTAGATAAAGGGGACCAATCTGAGATTATTGTATTTTGAAATTCAAGCTATCTATTCATCAAAATGTTTGGTGAACACATATTTCTCTTTTTTTATTACTTCTTATTTTATTCTTCTTTTAAAAGTTTGATTATTATGGGTATTATGTTTTTACAGCCAGCTTTTTCTTTAGTTTATTGATTAGTCAAATAAAAATTTGAGTAACTATTGCATTATACTGATGACCATGAACTTAAAATAGAACTAGGAATCAGAAGATCTGAGTTTGTGTGTCTGCTCTACCTGTTACCAGTTGGTCAAAACACCTATCCAAGCCTCTGTTTCTTTGTTTAAGTGAGGTTAAAAATGCCAACCTTTCAGAAACCTGAAATAATTTACATGAAAGCTACAAAATTGTATACTACAGTGCTAAGTATTTTAATTTTTTCCCACTCGCCTACTACCACACTTTATCTTCCTGAAACCTAAAAGATAACAGGAGATTCCAGAGTATTTTGACTGTTAAATCCAAGTTTTCTTTACCTGAAGATAACTGGTGTTGCTATAACATGCCATATATTTAAATTATGAAAATAAGGCTGTCCCTTAAAGATAAATACATTTTTTGAAAGCATCCCATTCTCCTTTTACCTTAAATTTACATCATGGTGTTTATCTGTTTTCCTTATTTTTTGAAATTCATGGTCACTTTTATTTATCTAAAATTTAATTTTTAAATAAATTTCTTATTCCCAGATGATAAATTGGTAAGTATGTAATTGTCTCCTTTCTAGATAATCAACATGCTCAGTCATTATGGTTACATCATTTAAAAAATAAATCATATATCTCTCGAAACATTATTTACTACAAACAAGTTTAAAGACAGAATGAAAAGCAAATCTTATACTGTCCATCAATGAAATGTAGCAATAGGCTGATCACATAATGGTCCTATCCAGATGCAGCCTGAAAGATGTTAACACAAGTCTCTGATAGATGTCTCCAAGGAGACGGATGCCAGTGTTAGGAAAATGACTTAAACAACTGCTAACTGGGGTCTCCCTAATGTGTGTCACAGATGGGATTGGCAGAAAATACTGGTGGGTGTTTAAAAAACATGACCTAATCTTTCCCTGATTAAGGAGGCTTCTAATTGTGTAATAATTGGTTTTCACATTTGAATGTCACAGTAGTATTCAAGACATTTGCCAATGTATTAGCTCTAACACCAAGCAAAGCACATACTTTCTCTCAAATGCATCTTTCTATATACATTTTCCAAAGTATATTTTATAGTATTGGTCATAGTTACAAGCTTATGTTAACTGAATACTTACTATGTTCCATACTGGGCTAGCCTTTTATATTAATTCATCCACTCAGCAACTTACATATAGTTCCATTATCTTTTTCATTGTAAAAATGAGTAAAGGAAGTTAAGTTAGTTGTTCATGCTGCCCTCTATCTCACCTCTGTTTGTCTGACTGAAATACTCAGTATGTAACCTGCCTGCCATGCTAAAATGTTGCATAGTCCTCTGGAGAGGATTTTTAAAAGTCAGTAAAACAATGTTTTTAAAATAATAATTAGTTATAGTATACATATTTTAGAAATACAGGTGAATACAAAGGTGTCTAGGGGTGTGTGTGTGTGTGTGTGTGTGTGTGTGTGTGTGTGTGGAAAAACTCTAGGAAGAGCAAGGTAAGATTGAGCTCTAAATAGTTTATAACACATTATATCGTTTTCCCTTCATAAAAACACTGTGGAGTATATATTCTTAACTCAATTTCACAGATGTGTAACTGAGGCTTAAAGAAATAGTATAACTTACATATTTCATAGCCAGTACACAGCTAAGCTAGGACTGAAACTTAGGTCTGCCTGACTGCAATACTTTTGTTCTCAACCACTCTAGTGAACTATATTTCCTTAGAAGAAAAGAAATGTGGATTATTTTTTATTTTGCACAGATGTGCAAAAATTATCAGTGATAACAGGGAAGAAAAGGACAGCTTTTTAAGTAAGGGCTGGCATATTTAATTGAAAGAAACTGTTTTCAAAGAGAAAAGTAAATTACGAAATTAGCTGATTTAGACCTATGAGCATTAATTTCTTAATCTCAGGGGTTTTTTTTGTTTTTTGTTTTTTTTGTGGTACGCGGGCCTCTCACTGCTGTGGTCTCTCCCGTTGCGGAGCACAGGCTCCCGACGCACAGGCTCAGCGGCCATGGCTCACGGGCCCAGCCGCTCCGCGGCACGTGGGATCTTCCCAGACTGGGGCACGAACCCGTGTCCCCTGCATCGGCAGGCGGACTCTCAACCACCGTGCCACCAGGGAAGCCCTTAATCTCACTTTTTTAACTGCCTATCAGTACTTCAGAATGGCTGGAGCTGTGCTCTTTGAGGAAGTTGCCTTGTCGTAGGATATTTGTCTGAAGTTTAATTCATAAAACTTTTAAGTATTTGCACAAATTACTTAAATTGGTTTCTTTATATCCCACTATATCCTGCTATGCTTTCTGGCTACATGATTAATTTGCTTAGAAATCAAATGTAAAATCCACATCCTTTCTGCTGCAGAAGATACTGAGTGTATTTAATGCATAAATATGTTAACTTTGGTTTATAAATAACGAATTGAAGGTTGACTAGAATATGGCTTGAAAATCCATAATAAATTTTGCCATTTTCTTTCTTTCATCACTATTAAACATATTTATTAAAACAACTGAATAAATTAATTAAAACATAATTAAAATCATTCTTGCTTAAGTTTGACAAGATATATATTTATTTTAAAGTAACAAATACCTTATCTAGATTTAATTCATGTTATAAAATATGATCCTATGTGGAGAATTTATTCCAGGTAATTAACTTGATTAATTTGCATGCATGCAAAAGGAAGGTCCTAAAAATGAATGAAAGCATACATGCATGCATGAATAAATAAATGACTGAATGAAAAAAGAGTATTTCGAGGCTGAACAGAAACAAGGCAGTGGGACAGACATTTGCTTCACTCATGGCTCTGACACAGAGTATTTGTTTTACTGAGAAAAGTGATAAAATAATCCTGAATCACAGTTCTCTCATCACTGAACAAGAGTAGTAGTAAACCATGTACACTCTAAACTCTAGATGAACATTATAAATACCTCTGATTATAGAAAAATAGAACATTGATAAATTTATTCATTGAATATCTTTCTGAATCACTACTAAGTATCTAACTTGTGCTATGCATTTGGAATATAGAAATATATAGATATGACCCTTTCCTTACTATTCGTTCCAAATGAAATTAATTTCATGAATAAGTCTGACAGAAATTAGGTAAAAGAATGTACGTATAAGAACCTCGATGTGACAAATGAAGAAGTAACTTCTGTTAAAAGAGAGCAATCTTATAAAACACAAGCAGAAGTAAAACAAGAACAACTGACTATAAAATATGCGATTAAATATTTTGAAAATAAAAATATACTCACTGAATAAATAGGAACTAAAATTGGATAAATCTAGTTTAACTGAGCTACTGAGAAGATAAATGTATTAGAATATAGCACAGCAGAATTAATTCAGAATGCAGCACAAAACACACAATCATTAAAATTATTCTAAAAAAGTGGTTAAGAGACACAATTAACAGTATGAGCGTATTTTCAAAGGCAAAAATGGGTTTTCAATGGAGAGAATGGAGGCAATGGCAGAGAAACAGTACTTGAAGAAAAAAACCTGAGAATTTTCCAAATGGATATGTTTTCAAATTGAAAAGTGTTTTTCACACATTATGTGGATGCTACATCTAAATATAACAAAACGACCTCCAGTAAAAAAAAGGAAAAAAAGAAAGTTTTAAGATGGAAAGGTTATTTGCAACGAGACAACAGTCAGACCAAGAACAGATTCTTTTTTCATGTGCTGGAAAACAGAGTAATATCTTCATACTGCTAAGAAATCTTAGACATTTTTGCTCAGCTAAACTATCATTGGAATGAGGGTAAAATAAAGACATCTCAGAAAATAACTAAGGTAGTCATCCCTACAGACCATTCCTCTGTCAAAAACATTATTCAAAGATGAACTTATCAAGAAGAAAAGTAGACACAGAAGAGAAGATGGTCTGTAAGAAAGTAGAGAGCACATATAAAATTAAACTTACATGACTTGTTAAATTTAATCAACTATGGTCTGCAAAAGGGTGGGAAAAAGATAGCATTAAATACTTGAAATAAGCGAAAATACAGCCATCATGACAGGAAGAATAAGTAGATTTGACTCATGTTTAAAAGCAGAGACTATAAAACTGAATAAATAAACAGGATATTGCTTATTATTCCACTCACTGCTTAGAAGATACATATCTAAAAAGACAAAATTACATAAAAATATTAAAAATAAGGTAATTAAAAAGATTGACCAGGTAATACTAGTAACAAGAACAGTTACCACCAAGATGCAGCCGTATTATTCTCAATCAATACAGAATTTAAACAAAAAGCATCAGTAGGGATAAAAAGACACAGTACATGTGAATAAAAGGGAATATTTACAAGGCAGATACAATAATCATGAACTTGTGTCTAACACGTGGCTGAATACAGATAGATGAGGTGGGAGAGGGGGAGAGAGAGAGAGAGAATGTGCATGCGCGAGAGAGGGAGAGAAATAGATAGGGAAAAGAATCCAGCAGAATTTGATAAAGCAATTGACAATTCCACAGTTACAGAGTCAGAATCTGAAAAATTAAGCAGATAGTAAAAATATAGATTTGAAAAAAAACCTGTTTTGACACACTCATGTAGATATACATATATACACCTGTGTGTATAAAATTATTGTACCCAGCAAAGTGAAAATGTGTATTTTTAGAAGTAGAAATAAAACATATACTACAGCAGGCAACTGAGTTCATGGAAAAAAGAAAACCCATGGAGCTGTGACTGCGGGCACTACACCAGATTTGGCCAAGGAGAGGGCAATAATGAGTTTGTGGATGTTTATTATTTAAATCAATTTTATCTCCTGTAGAACAAAGCTAAATCAGGGTCAACAGATTAACACTCCAGCTACTAGCTATGATTTGAGGAACTTGAATTTCCTCTTGTACCAGCTCTAAATCTCAATTTAAGACTTCTTTCCCACGTTCCTTCTGAAACACAGTTAGTTAACAGGGATGAGAAGGCAGTGAGCTTATGGAGTCTACACATGGGGACAGAAGAGCACAGTGGCTTTGTAGACAAAGGCATAAAAGTGGACACCTATCGCTTCTGCCCCCGTTTTATAGAAATTGCTTTTTCCCTTCCACGTGGTCACAGACAAGGCAGCCAAGTTTATGTAAGTTGGGGTGGGGGCAGCCATTATGATTACAGCTCATCCACCAGCGGCCTTTTCTCACAAAGCTGAAGTTTCAAGTAAGTGAATCTTGCCCCTGGCTGCTAGCTATGTAATGTGTGCTTTGCTGTGAGCCATGCTTATTTCCTTTTGTTTCACATTTGTTTTACCTTTTTCGTTTATTTGTCTGTTTGCCACATGGATCCCATGTGGAAGATATTTCACAGAGACACAGAGAAAAATGAAGCCGAGGGCTTCCCTGGTGGCGCAGTGGTTGAGGGTCCGCCTGCAGATGCAGGGGCCGCGGGTTCGTGCCCGGGTCCGGGAAGATCCCACATGCCACGGAGCGGCTGGGCCCGTGAGCCATGGCCGCTGGGCCTGCGCGTCCGGAGCCTGTGCTCCGCAACGGGAGAGGCCACAGCAGTGAGAGGCCCGCGTACCGCAAAAAAAAAAAAAAAAAAAAGAAGCCCAAATCCTATGAGATGAAGCAAAGGAGCCTGAGAGAGAGCCTGATAATCTACAATTCCAGTGTTTGAAGCCTGGCAGCCTCCCAGCTCTTGAAGTGCATGAAACACCTTCCTTATGATAAATTCTCCTTTTGGGCTAGCTAGCGCGTGCATTTTTCTGTTAGTAGCAATTGGGAGAGTCCTAACTGATTCAGGCAAGGCTAAAAAGGAATGAGGCCGACATGCATGGAAGGGGTCAGGAGGCAGAAAGGGTTCAGGACACGAATCACCTGGCACACCTCGGAAAAGCATCCCCACATAGGACCTGAGCGTTCAGTGGGCGGCGTGAGGTCACTGAGGAGGCTTACAGTGACCCCAGTTAGAGGACCTGGGGAGGACACTGTGGTGATGATTTCTATTTTAGGAGCTTTGCCCAGGGCTGACCTGCTTAAGGTGTAAACAGATAAATAAATCATACACAATAAAGACTGAGCTGCAAAGAGCCCCAGGGCAGAAAATATTTAGGGAGCCTTGCTAAAGAGAAACCGTTTCACGCCTACAGTTTTACAATTCTTTCTCATTCCCCTTGTTTGCATATGTGTTTCTGGCGCTCGATAGTCATTACTTGGGAGTTCGAGTTTTTTCATCGAGCGATTTCTAGTTCAATGGTTCTCGTCCTCTTGTAGAGTCCCTGCTTTGCCCTCTGCTGTGTCGCTCCGTGCCGTGGAAGGGCAGTCTCCCCAGGCCTGCCCTCTGACCTGCCCTGACCAGCTGCCCATCAGTAGGTTGTGCGTCAGCATCCTATGCCTTCTCACCAGGTAGAATAATGATTCATTTCTTCCTTATGCCAGAACTGTTGCTTCATGCCGGAGGGAAGCGTGAGGACGAAGGGAGGGCAGGCATCCCCAGGCCTGTCTTCCTGAGCTGCACCCCCCACCCCGTTCCTCCCTCTCTAGGCCAGAAAAAGAGAGAACTGCGGGCTGCTGTCAATGCAGCAGTTTGAGCTCCAGGCATCTCGCAGCAAAAACTGAACTTTCATCAGAGGCAAACTTACACGGCAATTATTTCAGGTCACTGGTGTTATCATTGTATCCTTCAGTGTAAACAGACACATGAAAGTGACAGTAAGTCTAATGAATAATTTGTTTTAGAGCATTTAAACAGCAAAAAATCCTGTATTTCTTAAGGGCAACCTGGTGATTCATGCACTGTAATTTCTAAGGCTTTCTCATTAGAGGAAGTCGTTGGCTTTGTTTACTTTTTCATTCCAATAAACGATTCAGAGATTCCACACCACAACTAACATTCTGTAACACAACTGTCATGCTTTAAAGGCCAGTGATATGGCATTGAGACGAAATATAACTACTGACTCGAGTACCAACTACAAATAAACTAGTCAGTTGAACTACAAATTTAGAAATTCAGTGTGATTTAATTAGTAAACCAATCAACCAGTCTTTTTGCAGAGTCTCTTGTGAACTCTGCAGTGTGCTAACTCCTGCCCTAGATAAAGAATGGATTGGATGTGGTCCTTGCCCTGAGGCAGCTTAAAATCTAGCTGGAAAAATACAATTAGTACAGGTAAAGCCTTAGAGAAAAAGATAAGAGATGAGTGTTATGGTAGGACTGTCAAATGCAATGAGTTGAGGGATGACAAAGTGAGTTGGGATAAAGAGAAAACTCCACGAAGGAGGTGGCCACTAAAGAATTGGTGAAATGGGACAAGTGAAGGAGAGAAGGTAGGGGGTGCTGGGCAGATGTAATCATGAGAAAAAAGTCTAAGCATCTTTCTTACATATTGCAAAGTTTGCTTCCTTGAACAAAACACTAAGGTATCCAGAAATCTAAACCAACCTATATGTCATTCTCAAAAACAACTATCAACTTTTGGTATCACATGCATGTCATAACCAGCTATTAATCTCCATGAAGCACTGGGCTAATCTGGCTAATTTCAACTTAATTAGTTAGGAAAACAAAACAAAACATAACACATGCACCACAGAAGCACTGATGGCCATTATTCAAGGGCAATTATAATAGCCCATAAATGCAGGACTTAGCATCTCTATGAACACCAGGCTAAGTATTTCACATACATTATTTTTCACTTTCTGATTCAGGTACTCTTATTAGACCCACTTACAGATAAAGAACCTGAGATACTGACAAATGTCATCAGACATGTAGTGGTGGAAGAAGATATAAATCCTAGCCACTAACCTAGTCTCTCCCTGTTTACAAAAGCAATATTAACTAAGCAGCAGAAACTTTCAATTTGCCATAATCTGCTCAACACTGACCTAGGTGCTCTAGTGAATACAAAATATATTGTACTTTGCTATGCCTCAAGCCACTTATAATTTACCTGAATTAAAATGAACATACAAGAAAGCTAGTGATAAATATATATTCGTAATGGAGGCAGGCAAGACATTTTGAAGGAACTTAGAGAGAGACAATGTGGGTGCCAGTACGTGAGAAAAAACTCAGATGACTTAAACTTTGAAGGATGTGGATGATTTGGAGAAATGATGGAGACCAGCATTTAAGTGGAAAGAGCTGTAAAAGTAGAAGAGAATATGAGCACTGAGTATCATACGACATTTTCTTAGAATAAAGTATTATTGCTGGTAGACTACAAGTAACCCACACTAATCAAAGTAGAGGGGGTTTGTTCACTTGGGACAAGTCACATTTTTCAAGAGCAGCATCAAATTTTAAGTGCAAGGGGCTGGCTGAGGAAGGAGAAACTATGAAAAGATAAGCAAGACAAGGCAAAAGAGCCAGGGACAGGCCAGTCACGAAAGAGCTAAGTGTCCAGGGTCAGGGACATGTTCATGCATAGCAGACAATCTGCATTAGATCTTCATGCAGGTGAGGGAGGGCTTCAAAAAATCCAGGGAGCAAGGTAGGTCCACTGAACACTCTCATCTCCATCTCACATCCTCTTGGCCTCATTTCTGACTCTAGCCCTGGCTGCAGCAGACAGTTCCAATAAAGCTTCACTGTATGCTGACATCACCTTGTCCCAAACATGCGTTACTGTCTTTTGCCCTCTGGCTTGGAGTCTTTTGGCTGAATAGGAATGTCTGTGCCCCCAAGGAAAATCCTCTACAATGATGGAGAGACAGACCCACAGGAATATGCTTCTCCCTGTCACTCTCAGGCATTCTATAGATTCCTCAGAAGGTCCTGGTAAAATCTAGCCCCAGTTGCCCTGTGAACTCAACAATTCACCCTCTTATTAGCTTTTCTCCTTTTTTATTTCATTTTCCAGGTCCCTTATTCTTGCTCCTTGAGATCACTTCCCAAATAACTACGTGCATATGTCTTTGTTCATTTTCTGCATTTGGGGGAGACCCAGGCTGAACATTAAGCAAGAAGAGACTATAGAAGGCGGGGTCATGTATTAGGATAACGGGCCATGGGTGAGGGATACTCACAGCAAGAAGAAACCTGGCATAATTCTAACTCTTACCTTGTAGATACACACCTATCTTCTCAGCAAGAAGCATGAAGCATCAGTGCTGGAAGAGAACATGGTAATCCTAGCCTCCTCTTTGTGGGCAAGAGGAAAGCTGGTGGCGAATGCTAGAATTAGCAGTCTGGTCTCTGGAATTTGAATCAGTGCACTGGCCATTACCTCTTGATGCCTCTACACTACTTCATGCCATCCCTAATAATTTCCAACTCTGGCTACCCAAGGATTTGGGGATTGCATGTAGAATAAAATAGAAGTACCTATTTGGATTAGGCTAAGAGGGGCATTTCCTCATCAGGAACAAGTTTTGGCTAGAAAAAAAGGCCTAACCAAAAAACGCCTATTTTGATGCTTAGTTTGATAAGTGTTGGCACAGAGACAAGAGAGTGGTAAAGACAAGGAAGAAAGAGAATCACAGAATTGCAGTGTAAAGAACATCTGATGTTTTTACTAGACCATTATCCATCTCTCCTTTTTCTGCCAAGGCACCAGGGTTTTTCTGGGGAGCCACCTTCTGGTCAGTCTCAGTCTGGGGGTTCTAGTCTACTGACCAGGAGTATGCACGTGACCCAGGCCTGGCCAGGCAGAACTTTCTTTCCTTCAGACATAGCACCACTACTCAGGGTGGCTTGATTAGAGGCCTAAAGGGAAAATAAACCTGACTCTAGTGGCCCAAAGTAGTTCAAGTAGACCAGATTCTGACTGTTCTGTTACTACTGGGGGAGAGAAGCTGGTTTTAATTTGCTGAGTTATTTTGCTGATTGACTGAAGGGAAAACCTGCCTGCGGAGGAAGGCAAGGAAGAGAGATAAAGAGAAGACAGGTGGACACTGTTCCAGCTCCGAGATCCAGTTGGCCATGGACCTTTTGGTAACATAAGCATCCCCTCTATCTCCCTACCCATAATTTTGCCCTATCACTTATCCTAGTTCGAGCGGAATTTCTGTTACATATACCTTGATAGCATATATGTTAAGGCAGAAACTGGTGTTAGGCACCGAGATTAGTACCAAGGTGTAACAGATAATTTCTCTACCCAAAAGGAACATATAATTCATTATTGCCATGATAATCAATCATTTATATTGAGTCAAACATGAATATAAATTTACAATGAAATATGCCCCAAACCACATTCTTGAGCATAGAGGGCATATGTTTTCTGAGTTATCTAGACCTTTTAAATTCAAACTTATTTTTTCAAAACAAAACTCTAGCTTTACTCCTAACTAAATATTTCTACCTGAAAACGTGAGTTCAGAGATTCCTTCTAACTCTAAAATTTGATGAATCTGTAATCTTAGTTTATCCTGCATGGCATCTCTTAGTTGTTTGTAAAATAATCTTTGTTGGTTGTTGATTTTTATTGCTAGGTTCTGCATAGTGAAGAATAGCTTATCTTTTTACTTGATTAAATAGTAGGTGCAGTTGAAAGCATTTTTTTTTTCTAATTTATTCTTTCCCTTTGAGGACTTCTACATACTTGGTTTCTTTAAAGGATACAGAAAGTTATTAATCCTCCAAAAGTTAGACAGTTTCACATTACCCCAGGAACTGGTTTCAGAGAAAATTACGACACCAAGGACTTGGTAATATTTCTCTATGTGTGATAATCTCCATTGTTGAAACTATTACAGAATACCAGATTTTTTAGAGTAATGGGCTAAAATGATCCAGTGCCATTTAAATTTAAGTCAATTATATTTAAGGAACTGTGTTGGATGAGCAAATACTTAACACATTTTTGCAAGGTGTCAAACCTCTTGTGAATGTTTACTTAAAAAGGCAAAATATTGTACTACAATATTTGACCCATTGTTTAATAAAAACAGAAAATACATCCATCAGCATATATAAAAGAATCTTAGGTAAACAGAGGGCAAAGCAAGGTGCCGAGGTAAAATGAAGAACTTAATGCTTTCCATGGCAGAAACATCTAGATTCCTTTTTTTTTTCTTGTGGTGCGTGGGCCTCTCACTGTTGTGGCCTCTCCCGTTGCGGAGCACAGGCTCCGGACGCGCAGGCTCAGCAGCCATGGCTCACGGGCCCAGCCGCTCCGCGGCATGTGGGATCTTCCCGGACCGGGGCACGAACCCGCGTCCCCTGCATCGGCAGGCGGACTGCCAACCACTGCGCCACTGGGGAAGCCCCCTAGGTTCCTTTTGATTCTCATTTCTTCACAGCAGTTGAATACATCTTTCTGTCTCTGTGCCTTTGGTACCATCTTTGTTCAGATTATCAGCATCCCTCAATGGGTTGCTTTAACAGCCTCTTAACGGATCCCACTACTCCAGCTTTTATTCCCTCCAAGCAAATCTCACATTGTCACTGATCTTCCCTAGCGTGAAGCTAATCACATCACACTCCTCTTTACCAAGTAACCTTTGTGTGGAGTTTAAACTCCTTGGCATGGGATGCAAGGTAGTTAATAATCTGGTGGCTACGGAACTAACTTCACTGTTTCTCTGGAAAGCCTTTCTAACCCCCTTGCCCTGTGCAACCTCTATTAGATGACCCAGTTTAGGGGTGTGTTAGGCCTTTCCCAGTGTATTTCTGCACACCCTGCTATACTCAGACTGGGTGATTTGTGTCTCTTTAATGTCTTAATAGCTCTCTACTGATCCAAATCATAACATTTATCATGCACTATCATGTTTCCCACATGACTGTATTATGTGTTACTGTATTGCTCAACAACCATTAGCTAAATATATGAGTAAATGAATAGTTTTATCTAAGCCAGTTGTTCAAAGAACAGATGAAGGCAGAATCCATCATTTGATCCCACATTAAATATATATATATATATATATATATATATATATATATATATATATATATATATATATATAATGTGAAACAAATGTCAGGAACAAATTCTACTATTAGTGATATACCTTCAGACATGTTGGCCATTTAGAGAAGTTCAGGAAAAGTATACTGTGTTGCTGAAAGTAGAGCCAGTGACTAGACACTTCAGTTATTTCAGAGCAGTTGTTTTGAACAGGGCTGAGAATAAGAACACAATGGCAAAGAGAAAATCATATTTTTTCTGACACTGTTAAATGTTATGTGATGTTTTGGCCAGAATAAGCACAAAAGAATAATAATTCAAATTATACTAAAAAAAAAAAAAAATCCAACTAAAACTTCATTGTGGTTGCCCTTATTCCACATGGAACCATACTGACTACGCATCCAGTTATTTTGTAAATACAGGACCTTGTATTGATTTGCCTGTTTGTTCTAATTACAATAAAGTATAGGTTATAGAATAGATAGCTCTGGGTAGAGTACTTACTTCCAGTTTTCTAAAGGAAGGAGTGCTATAGTATTAATTTCCAGGTTTCTAGGCGACAGGGTAAAGTGCTGCAGTGCTTAATTCAAAACACAAAGTCCACAAAACCTATTCCTGCAACAGCTGACAGTACTAAGGGAAAAAAATCAGACTGAAAGACTGGTACTGGGGATATATCTTTGTGACTACCGTGTTGAGAGTTTAGTGTTATGCATTAACATATAAACTCATCACACACCTCCCCCCAACCTCTCCAATAGTCCCGCAAGAAAATGGTACTAGGCCCTACCTTTCTTTGACTCACGTATAATGCTTAAACTGTGCCTCCAAAAAAACCTGATTAGTTGACAGTCATAATTTCTGGTCATTTTCCTAAGCTGCAGCTTCCTCTTATTTCCCTGGGCTCAAAAATCATAGGTTCATTTTTTAAACTGTTCTCTTTTCTCTGACTCCATCCAAGATAGCTCATTATTTGGGTTATAACTCATCTATTATCCTTTCCCAGGGAATGTCTGAGCTATATCTCTTTCTATTTCTTTTAAGTCCTCTTATACCCCAGCAGCAATTATCATGTAAAAGGCCTAGAGGCATTCACCACTTCTATCTGGCAGAAAGAAATAACCTCATGTGGTACTTGGTTTATCTAGTGCCTTGTTCTTTTAACCTGTAAGATCCACTGAACTCATGTAATTGTCACGTCCAAGGCTTTTCCAGGGTTCCCTTTTGCCGACCATATTTACTCTAAACTCTTTCCATAACCTCCTATGTTGTCTGCTGTTCAGTCTCCCCATCTCCTGTCTTGCTAAATGCACTTGCCTTATGGGATTTTAACCTCTTTTTCAGAACCACTCTGCCATCCCAGCTTCTCTTGATCTCATTCACTTTGCTTACCATATCCTGCTCTTGCACCCTTATACGTGTTATCATTCCTTCTATCTAGGATGCACACACTCCACATTCTACTTCATATGCATCACCTACCTCACACTTTAAATCAAAATTCACCTCTCCTGTAAGCCTGATCTATCGCATCATCAATCTGTCTCTCTTTTCTTATATACTGCTGTACCTCTGCATGCTCTGAGCACCCTGGAACTTATTTTGTGCTATGTTGTCTTGCACTTGCTGATATAGAACTTGCTAAGTTTCCTTAAGATGTTTCTTATTTGCTTATTTTACATTCCCAATGTGCTCTCAGGTTGAGAGCCACAGATTCCAGGTTCTTAGCATCTTTTACACTCAGAGCACCTTTAATAATGTAGTGTTTTCTAAAGTCCTCACTCAATCCTGTATTTTCTACAAATGTAAATTAATGTGTTAAAACAAAACAACAACAACACAAACTCCGAATTATATTCTTTCCCCACCTCTACATTTATGGTAGAGAAATTGAAACTAACCTCCACATAACTACATAATTATGACAGAGGACCACATCCTAAACCATGTTTAAGAACGGAAAATGTCATGGGCCGTGTATGTCTCTTTCCATTGCTAGAATCACGAATTTAAAAGTTGTACAAAGAGCTAATTTCACTTTCTGGCTGGATTCTAATCTTGCTTTATTTACTATGTTACATGAAAAAAGCAACTCATAAACCATTTCTGCCATTAATAATAGATATGAATTTCATCTGAAAATACCTCATTTGGGATTTTTTTACATAGTATAAGAAAAAAAAGGTTAAACTCCCACTGCCTATGTGAGATAAATAGTTCTAATTAATAGAGAAATCAGTTCTGAGCCCAGAGAGACACACATGTACAGCACATAGGTCCTGTTGGTGACCTTTCAGATATTCCCTCACATTCTCCTTTTGTCTCTCTCTAAGTTGTTGTCTCATTTTCTGTCAGTGGTTCACTGGACTACAAAAGATACCCACAGAGCATAAAAAGAAGCTCAGCCTTTCTCTTCAGAAACCAGTTGTGTCACTTAACCGCAATTCTCATCTTCCAAGTCTAGAAAGCTTGCAAATTCCACCCTGAGGAATGTTTGCCAGCCATGTTGGGGTTCACCAGGGCAGCCTTGCTTCTGTGGGGTTTTTATCTGGTGTCCACGTACAGATAATGTGTGGATAAGAATAGTACCTTTGAAAGTTCCTCAGCGGTGGAGCCTCAGACGCTAGTTCCTATGCATCTTACTCTACAGACCACCTGTAATAATGTCAAAATTGCCTATGGTAATCACTGCTACATGAAAAAAGTATACCTATTCAATTAAGCACAGAGAGCCAACATGGGGAAAAGGCAGATGTTAAAAGCTAGTGAGTCTGACAAGCACATGCGAACTTAAGAAATGGAAGCAGGAGTCTCCTCCTGTCAGTTTAAGAAATTCTCTTGAATTTTTATCACTCAAATGCATTCATCAAACAAGAGGCTAACAACACATGCCCTGTGTATTTCTTGAGGTTTTACTAGGGCACAAATCAACAATGCTTATGAAAATATTGGAAAAACATGTATTTGTGGATAGAGATGTGTATATATAGTGAGATTTAATTAAAAAGGTAGTATTCATACGTTACTATTTTCATTATTTTTGGTAAAATGACAGTGAACTTTGATATGTTAAGCAGTGTCAAGTTAAATTACATAGTAAATTTTATAAGGCTGTCTATGTAGACCAATAACTTTTCTCCAAGCAAATGCATAATTGTAGCATTAGACAAATAAAGTTTACATTAGGAAAGGCTTATTTGTATTTGGAAATGAATAATAAATACACTGTAACATGCAAACAAATTTGAGCATTCCTTGTAAAATGTGTCCTCATTTGCCAGCAAGATAATTCCAAATTTATTTTTCTAATAACCTAGTCACTGAGTAACTATAATACCTATTGATCTTGTTTCATCCAGATCAATACCACATTGTCAAGACAGACTCAGTTTTTCTATACACAACATCTGAAAAAATAATAACTGCTGAGTGAAAATATTATTAATCTCTTTTAACTAAGTAGTCATTGATGTAACATTCCAAATAAAACCTGCCATTCCAAGACTTTCTATACATACAGTTCTGTTTGTTCCACTTTTAGAACTAGTTTATTATAGACCTGAGAAATTAATCCACTCTAACCAGACTATTGCCTGCTATGGCTTACAATGTTACAGGTACATTACATTAGGGTTTTTTAAAACACATTTAGTAAATGAAGATTTGTGTCTTCTTTGAAGACCTTCCGATCAGGATAATACTTTCATAATCCATGCTTAAAAACTTAAGAACACTGTTCTTCCCCCCTTCCTTTCCTGTCCTTTTCTGGTCAGGGTTTTTTGTTAGTTGGCCAGAGTTTGTGTAGACAGGACAGAAGCATAGTTTCTCCTCTCCACATGTGGGTAATCGCTCTTTTATACATCAAAATGACAAAGTTTTATTAAAGTGTTTTTAATTCTACCAACTTTCAAGTCACTGTAAGTAACTTAATTGATAAGGTGATTAGATAGAGTGATTTTGGCCACCATATTTATTTCATTTCTACCCTAACTTTCCATATGACTCTCATTTGTTTCTCACTCTCACTGAATCCTTTGGGAAAAGTGTGAAAATGGTATCTCTCAGGGCTTCCCTGGTGGCGCAGTAGTTGAGAGTCTGCCTGCCGATGCAGGGGACACGGGTTCGTGCCCCGGTCCGGGAGGATCCCACATGCCGCGGAGCGGCTGGGCCTGTGAGCCATGGCTGCTGAGCCTGCGCGTCCGGAGCCTGTGCTCCGCAACGGGAGAGGCCACAGCAGTGGGAGGCCCTCGTACCGCAAAAAAAAAAAAAAAAGGTATCTTTCACAGAAAAATCTTAATAAGGATAGCCACACTCGTTGGCTCCTAAAGACAATGACATTGCCAAAAACTCATGGTTTAAGAAATGAGAGCAAAGTAGTATAATGATAATCATTTTCATGTATGAGACAATATGAAAGGACCCATTCCATTCATTTCTACGAGGCAGGTAAAACATAGGAACATGATCCTGAGCTTGTTTTGTGATATAGAGGCTGGATATTCTTAACAAAACAGAGTATTATGGAAATGAATAGTGAGATAGTAAAAAAGCAATGCTTAAAAGACATTTTTGTTACCCTACAAAAACCCTCATAAAACTGATATGCCCTTTCCCCCTGAAATAGTAACAGGAAATGAATTTTATTGAAATAGATCTTCCATCTTGATTTAAACAGAAGCATCTATTTTAAACTGATGGACTAAAAGAGAAATCCTGCACATGGATCAACCACAGAGTTCCTATAGAACTACAAATTTATATACAAGCTAAAACCTGTGGATAGTTTGTGTCTTTGTAGGATTCTATTTGTAATAGAAAATAAGAGGAAACCACAGGTTTTCTGTCATGTAAGCAGGTGACACTATAAGCAATGGCAACACTCCATTCACTAAAGCATTTGATATTTATTCCCATGCGCAGCCTTGTCCCAAACCATATTATTAATACATCTATCCCTGAAAGAATGCTCACTATTTCAGGACATATATTTCATCACATTCTCCTATGAGAAGCCCTTACAACTACACCAAATGCCATGCTGTATATAATGAAGAGCATATACGTGATTGAGTAGTAACATTTTATATTCTATATTATATGAAAGCAGTTTTATATTACCTTAGCACCATTCTTAATGGAGAATATAACATAACTTTATAAATATTCCATTATATATGGTAGTGACTTAATGCACTGAATTCTGAGTTAGAAAAATATCATTTAATGGTTTATAGAAATTCGACAAAATAATACATTATTCCTAATAAAAGCCACCACAGCAAGTGAATTGTATGGGAGAGGTAAATATATAGAGAGTGGAAGGCCAAGAAGCAGTTAAAATATCTGGTGGGTTGTTACTGAGAAAGCTTCACTAAGCAAGATGTGTTTTCATTTTCTACTAGTGATTAGGAAAGTAAACTGATGGTGGATCATTGAAGAGGCTAAAAATGATTTTAAGGATAGGAAATGTATATTGACACACACATATACACATGCCTCTAAATAATTAATTTGCTAAAAAAAGAGCATTATACCTCTACACTTGTGTAGTTTTTAGTATGCACACATATACAACCTGAGCATTTTAAGGAAATAATTGGGCCTGTATACAAAATACTTTACCTAGACTCGATTTCAAAGTTATAAAGAGAAATCATACTATTGATTACTCATGAACACAATTAATTTTAATTATTTTTTATATATTTGAAACCTAAATTGTACTGCAGAAACAAGAACTGTACTTATAGAGATGCAAAATGAAGCATGTAACGTAGAGAATTCTAAGCACCTAGCACAGTGATCAGCATTCATGTATTAGTAACTGAATAGCTATCTATTAATTGCCTACTATATTCTAGGTACTATGCTAAATACCAGGGTATATGATAAAGGAGCATTTAGGGAGACGAATGCAAATGAATAGTTAAAATACAATGTAATGACTAAAGAATAAAAACCATATGATCATTTTAATAAATGCAGAAGAAAAGCATTTGCCAAAATTCACATCCCTTCATAAAAACAATTCACTGCAAACTAGGAATAAATGGAAACTTCCTTAACATAATAAAGAATATCTAGAAAAAAACCCTGCAGCCAACCACATACTTAATGGCAAAACACTGAATGCTTTTCTCTTAAGATGAGGAAGAAGGCAGGGATGGGATCAGGAGCAAGGCAAGGATGCCTACTTTCAACGTTACTGTATCACACTGTACTAGTGGTCCAAGCCCATGCAACAAGGCAAGAAAAATAAATAAAAGTCATAGAGATTGGAAAGGGAGAAATTAAACTCTATTTGCAGACTCCACAATTTATCTGTACAGAAAAATCCCTAAGAATTTACAAAAAACAGACTTCTAGAAATAATCATTTAGTTTAGTGAAAACCTAGAATACAAGTTCAATATAAAAAATCAATTGTGTTTTATATGGTAACAATGAACAATTGGAAACTGAATTATTTAAGAGTCTGGGTTTAAAGAATTCTTTTATCTTCTCCTGAGAAATTGAAATGATTTTGTTCAGGTCAGCTCAACAAAAGGTGTATCTTCATTGCTCAAACTGTTTAATTTCCACTTTCCTCCTTGGCAATATGATAACCAAATCACAGAAACTGGAAGTGATTTACATTTATGTAAATAATGAATAAGAATTCAGAGAAGTAAAGTGACTTAGTAAACCCACAAAACTAGTGCCAGAGCCTAGACTACAATTTTATCTTTTTTGAGTTTCTCTCTTATTTGAGATGTTTCCCCTTATGGTACTTGTTAATGTTGGCAAATATGCTGTTGCACAAGTCAAGTGGCACTACATTTTAAGTCTTCTCTTCTGTCATCTTTTAAAAATAATTGTGAAAGTGGATATTAGTGTTGACAAAAGTATTGCAGTTTTAAAATAAAATTCTCAATGTTATAAACATTAAATAATTTTATAATTACTAGAAATTATTAGTAGTCTACTCATAATTCTTAATAAGAAAACTCTATGCAGGAGCTTTTGGGGACCTCACAGCACAAACAGCATTAGAAGAAATATCTTAATCAGTATGATATTAACCAGATCATAAGCATCATGGAGGAAAAACAAAAAAACAAAAATGACAAAGGGCTCACTCTGCATTTCAACCTCTTTTTCCATTTCTTCCTGGAAAATAAATTGCATATTTTGAGAATACATAGGGAAGGCTCCTTTTCTTGTTGGCCTTTCTGTTTTTCTGTTTGGCTAGGCAGTTTAAAATAGCAGTTAAAAGCCTAAACCCTAGAGCCAGCCAGCCAGGCTTGCATCTGTGCCCTGACACTTACTAGCTTGTGACCTTGCTTAAACCCTCTAGCCTCAGTTTTCTTATCTCTAAAATGTGTAGCAGTATTCACCTCAATTGAGTTGTATAGATTTAATGAGATCATGCCCATAAAGAGCCGGATATGGTACTGGGTACCTAATAAAAGCTCACAATATTTTATATATTATTTCTCCCTTTTTGATGGTCTACATAGAAGTAGTAAGATATGTAAGTAGTAAGATATAAATGTAGATCTCTTCTTATATATCTTCTTTAAACTAGAATTGCTGACTTTCAGATTTACTACTTAAGTTTCTTTAAACTTCTTAAACACTATTTGTAGGTATGGAATTCATCTTCTGTCTAGGTGCTGATTAGTTCTTTAACATGGGAACCATTCTTAATTTAATTCAGACTCTGGAAACTTGCATTAATTTTTCAAAATCTGCAGAGATGATTATGTTTATGTGGAAATTTTGAGTTGTTTAGCTACAGTAACTTTGTTCTAAGTGTGCTGAAGAAAGTAAGATTATGATTTCTATATCTCAAATATGCAATTCTGACTCAGTTTTTACACCTACAAATCGTACAAATTCTCTATAACAGTGTAATGCTGTGTGCTGTTTTCAGTATCCTGGAATGCTCACTCCAACTGTTAAACCCACATATCAATTCATTTCCATCAATTCATGGTTAGTTCCCCTTGATTGCCAGCTGGGGACCACAACCTGCTAAGAGATATTCTAGCCAGGTTATTTTCATTGTCCATCCACCAAAAGTCGTGTAATTCCTGTGCCTATTTTGGTTCTTTGTCATACCTGTCCTTTGTTTGTTTTTTGTTTCTTTTGGCTCCATCTCTGGCTCATTTTGGTCAAGAAATTGAATTATTTTCCTGATTCTGTTTCACTGATCTCACAAACTGAACCCTTTCTTCACTCACTTTCTGCTTTATATTTCCCAGTTTGATTTCCAGCCATCTATCTGTCCATATCTGTCCTGATGACCTCTCCCCACCTCAGCTAATTCCATGCTGGTGCTTATACTTCTTCAGCGT
Organism: Lipotes vexillifer; assembly: GCF_000442215.2. Lineage (NCBI taxonomy): Eukaryota > Metazoa > Chordata > Mammalia > Artiodactyla > Lipotidae > Lipotes > Lipotes vexillifer. The sequence continues at coordinate 2,781,224 of NW_006773042.1, forward strand.
CCAAGAAGAATTCACTTTCTTTTAGGAATTCCTAAATGTTTGTTGAATGAATGGTGTTCTATACAGAACATATTCTAAAGTACCTAAGATCACAAAGATGTACATGTCATTACATCAATTAAGTCAAGTGATAATCTCTCAATGTCCCCTCAGTCTTTTTGTCATCCTTCAAGCGAATCAACACTGTCAAGATGATCAGTGGCAGAAAGAAGCAAATATGCATAACACTATTGGGAATAACCTCGGTTTCCTTTGTATTAGAATCTGAAGTACCATGCCTCTTTTTTTTTTTTAAAAAAAAAAACTAGAGTCTACACTGATTACTATAGTAATGATCTAGGCTCTATGAATTCTTATATTGTCAATTATACAAATATGGTCAGCTGAACAAAATGTTCAGAGAGAATTTTTGCCTGCTTTCACACAGAGTGTAATAAATCTAATATCATAATAAAATTAACTGCTCCTTAAAACTAACAAAAGACTTACCCTTCATGATACGTAAAGTTTTTGTAAAGAAATAAAAATCTAAACTGTGCATTTTAGATCATATTCATTGAAAATCTAAAATAATTTTTGTCTGAGTATATTTTCTCTACATTCCTCCCTTAAAATAAACAACATAAAAATGTGGTCAATTTAACATGAACATGTAAATCATTTCAAATCAAGCGTTATTTGCATCTCCTAGAAAGCTTTATGTAAAAAAAAGATTTAAATGGAAAATGGTAAATATTAGAAATATTTAATATTAAAATATCTCTCTCTTACAAATACAATAAAATAATAAGGCAGAATTAATTTGACACTTATTTGTATTTGAAATCCAGAATGAAATATAATATGATTATTTTTCATATGAATAGTTGTTTTATAGAAATTTGCAGTTACATAACTTCTTTGGGTGAACATGGCAACATAAGTCAGGTCTTTCTAGGAGGCAAAAGCTAGGATGGCCGAGGGGGAAGGAGCAGAGCCCAGGCCATGCTCTTCCTGTCTGCTCTGCCACCAGCCAGTCTCCACCAAATCCTGAATAACAAAACTGATTAGCACTTTTGATGAAGGGCATTGCTATGGAAGTTGCTGTTTGGAGTACTTTGGGGATAAATCTGGGAAACAAAAAATAAGTAAATTCTGGGAATGTAGATCAGATTATTTTTGTGCATGAGATTTAAAGCTCACAGTTACTGTAACAAACAAACAAAAAAAGAACTATAAATTAAACTATTCTTCTAGCCTAAAGAAGGTTTTATATTATTACTCCCTCTTTAGTTTCTGAGTGACTCCCTAAAAGACCGATTCTAATTACTGAAGATATACCTTGATTTATTTCAAATGTTACATATACACTCACAACCAATAATTTAGTTGCATCACCTGTGACTTCTGTGAATTTCACATGAACTTAAGGGCTTTAAGATATAATTACCAGAAAAATCTAATGTGAAAATCTAATCACAATAAACCTCCCAAGGCACATCTAAAACAGGGTAGGAGCTGTTCTTCAGAGTACATGGAAAGTAACTCTAACTCAGATTGTATCCTCTGTGCTGGCAAAATCTGGCCAAAATGCCCCTCACAGAATAGATTTAATATAAATCTGTGAGATTAATTAATTAAATTTTACATCTGAAGAACCAATGTTTACAAAAATTGGTTTGAGCCAAAGAGTAAAGCCCCGTGCAACTCTGAGATTCTAGTCAAAAACTGCATTGACTTGATGCAAGGTTATTTGATTTGATCTCTAAGGAGCAGAGGAAAAGAGCATTTGGGGACACGGTATGATTCTCCTGCAGGTGTCTAATTGGTTGTGGTACAGGTGTCATTAGGATACACAGCACTATGTGTGACTAAAACATATACGCATACACACACAGACTCACATACACACAACCTTGGGATGCTGCAAAATGTAAATGTGTTTGGTGAAAGGCAATGTAAATGCCTGCTGAGACTGCCAATGACAATGCGATAGTAACCACGTGAACTTTGTGATTTCCTAATGCTCCATGGAAAATGAACAAAACTGAATATCCTAAGGCAGGAATTAATCATTAGCTTTGAAAAATCTATTAACATGCAACAAGTTGAAAGATGGAAGCAGAGCAGTCCAGAGTGATCAGGGAAGCATTGCTCTTTTTCTTTACTGTAATAAACAAAACATTAAAAACATTTGTTGTTCAATCTTTCATGAAACATATTGCCTGACATGTTCTTCCTTCAAATAGTTGTACTTCTTTCAAGTCTTGACTCAAATTTTCCCTTCTCTATGACACCTTCCCTAACTACCCTGTGTAAAATCCTCATTCCCCACCTCTGCACTATCAGTTTCCTTTAATTTATTCTATTTTCTTTTGTATAGCACTTATAGTCTGTACTTTCCAGCATGTTATTTACTGTTTCGTATGTTGCTTATTGTTTGTCACTTGGCCCATTAGAGGTAAGCTCCCTCAAAGGGAAGATATGGGGATTTTTTTTTTTTTTCTGATGTGTCCCAAGTACCTAGAGCAGTGCCTAGTGCCTGAAGAAATTTGAAGAAATTATCACATAACTATGAAAATCACCATGACCCTCAAAAGAGTTGCTCAATAAATATTTAAGAATGCAATAATAGAATACTGAGGCCTCTAAATAAAATCATTTTGTGATGGTAGAAAAAGATTGTCAGGTGCTGAAGAGGTTGGAAAATGAGAACAAAGGAATAAGGAGAAAAGTGAAGAAATGAAAAGTAAGAGTGCCTTGAAGAAAAGAGAAAACAGTTTAATCAGATGCCTCAAGGTTTTGATATATTTGACCAGATGTCAATAATGATCCTAGATTGACCCTTAATCTCTCTGAAATACCTATGCTGCTCAATCATTATAGAGTAAGATTCTTTAGGAATGTGTTTCTAGATAGAAGTCTCAAAATGCTATATAACCCAAGAATAAAGTTTGATATATTTTGAAACTATATTTCCCTTTGTTTTCTTTTGCTGTCAAAAATCGTTTCCTTTGCTACCTCCCATGGGCTTTTAGTGGGAAGAGGTCAGTGAACCACTTTCTGATGCAGTGGTATCAAACTTGATTGCAGATGGGATGATCTGGGGAGGTTCGAAAAGTGCAAGAACTGTTAAATGAGAACTCCGGGGATGGGATCCAGGCCTGGTTGTTTTTTTTAAAGCATTCTGGGTGATTCCAATATATTGCTAAGTTTGACAACTATAGTATCTGAGAGGGATTGGTCCCAGGACCTTGCTATAAAATGGCCTGGTGCAGTCGACTCTCTGTATTCACTGGTTGAATTCATGGATGCGAAACCCACAGATACGGGAGCTGACTATACTGAAAATTCCCTATGCACTCACTTACTGCATGAAGATTTGTCAATCCTTGAAACTCAGTTTGCTGGAGAAGCTTTTGAACCTGGGGGCTAATCGTTAATCTGGAGGCTAATCAACCAACTACCCCAAACGGAGGCTACAGAAACGAACACTGGCAGTGTATCTATAACTTTAGCATACCCTAGAATCACCTGGAGAGCTTATTAAAGTGTGGATTCCTGTGCCTCACATCTAGAGATTCTGATTCAGTAGGTCTGGGGTGGGACCTGAAATTTTTCTTTGTAATGATCTTCCAGGTGATCCATCTGCAAACTAAAGTTGGAAAGCTGTTGCTCTAGAAAAGGGGCATTTTGGGATAGAGATCATCAGTCTTCTGGGATAGCCCTGGGGGAAATCCAGCGAGGGGGGATATTATCACATCCCCATTCCAACCTTCTTATGACAAATATACAGTGAACCTCAACAGCTGATTTCTCAAAATCCTAGGTGACTCAAAACCTTCAAGGGTGGCCCAGTTCTAAAATGGATGATTTGAAAGAACCATAAGCTGGAACAATACACAATCCCTGATATGTAATTAATAGAGCCACCACCCACATCAGTTACATGCACATGTGTGATGTGTTTCCAACTTTCTGTGATATGTTTCTGATCGCTGGTCCTCTCTGTGTTACAATAACATTTGGTTCATGAACGTCTCTCTTCAGGCACTTCAGGAATACAACCTAGTTAGTATCTGTCACCCTTGCTAGATTTTGCACTGCTTGGAGCAGGGTCTGCCATGTTCATCTTCAAAATCGCACTTAGCAGAACATTAAGCACACATTATAGGTCTATAGACTTTTTCATGGCAATGTCCACGGTTCCCACATTTTAAATTATGATTCCATATGGAAGCTGGTGAGATAAAAGGATATAAAATTAGCACTGGTTAAAACAATAACTCTTTCTATAATCAGATCAATAGCTCACCAAGGCAAAAATGGTTCTCAGCTTTCCACAGGCCTCTCAGATTGACCCTTCGTGATTATGTTCCTATTAAATATTTCCTTTATTGCTTTTAGGACTTTATTTAACCCACATAAAAATATTGGGGGGTACAAAGTGGTTTTTCTCAATATATTCATTGGTAAGCATGGTTCCAGGTCCTATGACCCATGTGGGATGACATTTCTGCTTAACACTGGAATGGTCTTGACCAAGACCATTAATTCAAACAGAAAAAAAAGGGAATCTCCATCAAGGCTAAACAGAGGAGTTAAAAGAAGTTCCCAGCGACACCAAGACAATAGCTCACCACTAAATGGCAATTTGTGCAAGGGGAGGCTTTGTCACTTGCTATGCATATTTTGCATTTGCCAAATTAGGCACCTTCTTACATAGGGGTGTTGGAACGTAAAAACTCACAAGAGGATTTTTACTTAGTAAAAATTCTCATTTTTCCAATACTAGGAAATGCAAGTAATAATATGAGATGAACATTCCAAATATCTCTAAAAGTGTGAACCAACATACCTTAGTCTTATATTAGAAACTTTTCACATCATCACAGTTTAATATTTTTCATAAACCAAGAAGTTTATGTGCCACAATACCAGAATAAAGAGTCCACATTGCTTTCCACTGGGGCACAGTACTTTTATCTCCTGGAGGACATTGCTGCATTTTCAGGTGATGAACCACAACTGGAAAAATACCTGTCATTGTGCTGATTTTCTTAAGAGACTCACGAGACCATAAATATTTTCTTTCTTTCCATTTTGAATCCTTTATAATATCTTGATTTTTAAAATATCTTGTAGATTTACACGCCTGGATCTCCCATCTATCTGCATTTCTAACTAAATGTCCCTCCCACCAGTAACAACACAACAACACACTAACTGCAGCAACATTCTTGGAGTGACCCACCTACTTTCATCCATTGTTGACAGTCCTCCCACTGAGTTCCACCATCCCCCCACCAAAATGAGACACAGACCACATTTACTTGTAGAGGTTGGTGGTACAGGTGGCTATGCACTATGTTGCAGGGCTGTCAGACAGGCTGTGGCTCTAAACAGAGGCCATATGGCAACAGGCTGACTTCTCTGTTGAGTCCTGCGCCTGTTACTTAGTGGGAGGATGCTCTCCTAGTGTTTATGTTCTTAGAGCTATTTTAATTTTCTTCATGGCTACTTCTCTGTGACTCACTGTTGGCTTCCTGTTCTCTCTGGCTACTAGGTAACATTCAGATAATTTTAGCAACTGAGAACATTCAACATAAGTTTATTCGGGTCTTGCCTCTCACCCATTTACATTTATTTTTAGTCTTAGTGGAACATAAAGGACATGCACTCTTGGTTAAATTCTTCTCTGATCTGCCAATGAGAGATGGATTTGAAAAATCTGTGGAAGGAAGCAGAGCCTCTTGGAGGGATGAAATAGGAAGACCATCACCTCATGGTGTATTTGCGGGTAATTCTGCTTCCTGTGTAGCTGCAATATGTGGCATGACTTATGGATGTTATCAAGTATACATCCTTTCCATTACTCTCCAAAAAGGATGACTACAGTAATGGATCTGTATACAAAATGCTTTTAGGTAGCCGTGTTAGCCAAGGGATCACTTAAGCCACACTTAAATTAAAGGAGAACTTGACATAAATCATCTCTAGGGCTAATTCAAGAATAAAATCAGTAGGGGGAGCAAAAGGAAATTATTTTTGAACTCTCCTGCGCTTTCATAGACATGAATGATTTTATAAATACATTTGAAGAATTATTTCAAAAGTGGTGAGCGCTTTTGAGGGTCAGCAAGAGTGCATGTGTTAACATGCTGCATTTGTCAAATTGAGGAATTGATTTTTACTTCTCCTTTAATTGTACTTGGCTGCCGGGTTATAAGGGACAGCAGCTGGGAAGGGGGTTCAGCAAGGTGAGATTTGGTGACCAATTCCTTGCTTGCTGTTTTTAAATTTTTGACAAGTAAATTGACTTAGTGGTATTTGGAGAGTATAAAGATGAACCCTTAATCACCCCAAATATTTCCTCAGTTGGCATGCTCATGTCCGAAATCTCTCAAGACCCAGAGGATGGACACCTAGGAAAGTGATGACTCATTTACATATTAGTTCAAATTATTTTCAGTTACTTAGTTGTTGGTATTAATATTATTATTATTGAATTATTTTTGTCCGGTACTTTCTAAGAACATTTTTTTATAAAAAATGGTAGCTAAATAAAATATGAAGAAAGATTTCACTGTGATAGGATTTGAAATGTGCAGAGAGGAGAAATTGAGTAAACCTCACAAAAACCGGATGAAAGAAATAATTTTTTCTATTTTTAATTGCCTTGGGCTCTCATGTGTGGGCAGTCTCTCAAAGAAGGTACAAAGTGACCTGACCTGTGATTTTCTGTCCTATTTGAAGAAAAACATCCTGAACTCAGGGCACAGCCAGCTCTCAGAACTGCCAAGGGTAGAACTCATCATGTTTTTGCCAGACTTAAGGTTAAAATGTCTTTAGCCTGTTTTTCTCTCTGTTTGATCTAAAGCAGCATTTATAGAGGTATATTTATTTCTAAATTAAGATACTCAAGATATGTAATAGATATCAATTTGCAGATTTTAAAATACAATCTCTGGTTGGGAAATAACCTATAAGTCAACTATATTTTTCTTGCTGAGGACTTAGGATAAATCATTGGTCTCTGTTTTTTTCAATCTTATCACTGCTGGTGCGACTCATTTGAAACTAGTGCTGTCAATTCTGTCCTCGGCAGCACAGAGTTATCAGAATATAAGCATCAACTTGCTTCCAGGTTTTCCAACAGCACGTTATATGTATGATGAGATGAAGTAATTGTTTTGTCATCAAACTAAAATGTATATTTTTAAAACATGTTTTATATATGTTTACTAATAGGTAATGCTGAAAAAATGCAGATAGAATTCTCCCTCAATATTTTGTGGAAAGGAATTACCTGAAATATTTTCAGGTTGTGGGTATATATCGAAATGTTTTTCAATAAAATGCAGTTTTTGAGTAGTCAGATAAAAACAATTATGACAAGAAGAGCTATTAATTAAAATATCATGCATAGCCTCTACACCCACCATTTAATTCACAATTATCTCGAAACAAGCTGAAAGGATTGAGGACTCAAATGTCCATGCTTTATAAAATGTCAAGTTAAAGGCCTAACCGTGAAGCAGATTGCTTATGATACAGGCCTTTCAGTGGTAAATATCAAATGCATAACGGACAGCATGAATCTTTTAAACTTTATAAAGATGGCGTGTGGACTCTAACATTTTGGGAAAATTAAGTCACTAACATTTATGAAGACGCATGCATTTAAGCGCTACACTGGATCCCTCTTGATTAATTATATGCATGTTGAAAAGGCATACATCAGATTCTACCATGATGTTAAACGTCCTGGTTAAAGAAAAGATGCAAATGACTTCTCAAAGTAATTTAAAATAGTATGGGAAATAAGGTCTTATTCAAATGCCCTTAGACAACAAATAAAATTCTATTTTTAAGATAAGCTGAAGAAACTTGGTTCCATGATTTTAAAATGTGTTGGACTTGGTCATTTCTAAAGTTCTATGGGATCCAGCATCCTATATAATGATAAATACTACCATTTCTTTCACCAAAGCACTAAGGATTTTACCAAATTTCAAAAATCACAGTAATTATTCCTCTGAGGACATTGTCCTAGTTAGGGAATAATGAGAAAATGACAGAGATTACATGAATTGTTCATGTGTTCAAGAAGCTTTGGTTTGAATAGATTTAGAATAACATCCCTTTGTGTATGTCTCAGTGGTTAGGTAATGTTTCTTCCGACATTTGTTCTAAAGAACATCAAATCCCAAATCTCCATTTACTTGGATCTTCATTTTGAAATGAGCATAAAATTAATGTCTATATTTATTTGGCTATAGCCTCTTTAAGTCCAATATTTTTATGAGGTAGCCTTTTAATATGCTGCTTTCTAGAATTGTATTCAATCACATGATGAAAACAACAAAACCATTGAGGGTAGACTTAGAAGACATCAGCCAAACCACCTGGCTCTGCATCTTGCTCATTTTAAGGATGATGTGAGAGAATTAATTACTTTAATCAAGCGCCTTTGCTCCTTGCTCACAAATTACTGGGTGGGTATACATGTAAATGCAGTAATTTACTGAGTGAGTGGCAGAGAGTTAGACAAGTCATGGGCTCAGAAAAAACTTCTGTTCAGAAATGCAAGTGTTATAATGCAACAAAATAGAGTTTTAACTAGCAAGATAAGCCAAAGGAAAAATAATTAACAATGCCTCACAATGACCTATAAAAAGGCAGTCTGTAATTACACTGTTAGAAGAACAAATAAAACGTATATTCAGCAAAGTCATGGGTAAATTTTACCACTCATCCACAGAGTTGGCATTGTCTTCTTTCAGTTCTCCAGGGTCATAAACTTTGCGGTCATTCATGATCGCTTTCCTTCCTCCACCCTTTCTAACTCCTGTTGATAATAGCATATTCTCCTAAATCTTAATCACCAGTGCAACTGTCTCCATGCTGACTGCCCAGTGAGAGATACTCCCTCTATCATTAAATTGAATGTGTAGTCATCTGCTGGGGTGAGGAAGGATGTGGAAATCCTCCTTCACTGGTTTCCATGGTGTTATTTACCAGTGTGTGATTCCCCTGTTAAGGAATTCGAAGTGACCAACAACTTCAATCTCATCTGAGTCATCCCTTTGCGTTAAAGAATTCTGTTTGGGGTTGAATTGTGTCTCCTAAAAATATATGTTGAAGTACTAACCCCTAGTACCTGAGAATGTGACCTTACTTAGAACAGTCATTGCAGATGTAATTAATTAAGATAAGGTCATACGTGAGCAGGGTGGGTCCTTCATCGAGTAAGACTGGAGTCCTTATAAAAAGAGAAGAGACACAGAGAGGAGAATGCCACGGGCAGACGATGCACGGGGAGAAGACAGTCATGTGATGACGAAGGCAGAGATTGGAATTGTGGAGCTGCAAGCCAAGGAACACCAAGAGTTGCCTGTGATACCCAGAAGCCAAGGAGAGAGAACACAGCTCTCCCGACACCTTGATTTCAGACTTCTAGTTTCTAGAACTGTATAAGACAAATCTCTTGTTGTTTAAGTTTCTAATCCTTTGTTACAGAAGCCTTAGAAAACTAAAACAACTTTAATTTTCTCTAGTTGGCTACTTTTAACATGTATCTGAGTCTGTGTCTTAAACCCAACTTAAGTTCTCAGTTATACTGCAACTTCCCTAAAAGCAGATCCCATGGATTCAATTTCCTTAAGTTTTCCTCACTTCAAATCCCTTTTTACCATGCCACTCGTCTTGGTATCATGTTGAATGCAGGGATTAGGTAGATTTTGTTGTCTTACTGAACATCATATTACAAATGTGGTAAAGAGAAATCAGGATAAGGTAGAATAATAGAAAAATGCTAATATTTTGAGTGTTAAGGTCATCTTTCCTTACTATATGTCTATAAAATAAGTGATATGGAAAGCTGAACACCTTTTTTTTTTTTTCTTGTGTTATGCGGGCCTCTCACTGTTGTGGCCTCTCCCATTTGCGGAGCACAGGCTCCGGACGCGCAGGCTCAGTGGCCATGGCTCACGGGCCCAGCCGCTCCGCGGCATGTGGGATCTTCCCGAAACGGGGCACGAACCCGCGTCTCCTGCATCGGCAGGCGGACTCTCAAGCACTGCGCCACCAGGGAAGCCCAAGCTGAACACCTTTTATATCTATATTCATTATGAAAATATACATGGAATGCTGTAGGGACTTATAGCTGAGGATATGATATAGAGAAATACTTGGACACAGTTGAAGATGGACAAGATAACCACCAAAAGCGTATATTTAAACCTAGCATAAAGCCACCATAATTAAAATGTGGTACTGATGTCAAAATAGAAAGACATACCCCTGGAAAAAATACAAAGTTTAAAAGCTCTGTAATAGAAATATAAGGTAAACGTAGCATGTCAGTTCAATACAGGAAGGGAGATTTATTCATTTACTGATGCTGGGAAAACCGGTTAACTACTGAAGAATTATGAAAGCTAGATCCTTACCCTCATTCCACATCCTATGGATAAAATATGTAAATTTCACAAAAAAAGTAATAATGCCCAACACTGATAAGAATGAAATTGAAACAGACCCTTTCATACTCTGCTGGTGCAAATAAATAGCAGTAAGGCCCTCAGGTTTTGCACTATCACATGCAATCTGGTAATGTGTTTAAAGAACTCATCCTTTCTTCTTCAGTTATTATATCTTTGGAGCTATTAACTTTAGCAAGTATTCTAATAGCAATGTCACTTCATTCATAGATTTGGAAGCTTCAATGTGCACATGAGTCACCTGGAGATCTTGGTAAGATTGCAGATTTTGATTCAGGAGCCCTGGGGAGGGGCCCAAGATTCTGCCTTTCTGTCTAGCTCCCAGGTGACTGCCTATGCATCTGGTCTGGGTGGGGGGCGGGTCATGTCTTGAGTATCTGTGCATTTTAGATCATGACCAAAACTACCCTGCAAAGGCCCCAGTTACATCTTCAGACCCATACATCTGAGGTCTAAATAGCTAGTGAAGTACATTTATTTCTCAACCTTTTCCCTCTTTCTTCCTCCTACATGAAACACTGATATCAGTAGTTTACTGAGAAAATAGTTCCACTAAAACAATATTTCCTGGGCTTTAGAGCTCATTACTTCTTTGCCCTGGGAAAGTTTCCACTTGCAACTGCCCTAAAAACATTCTTAAACCTGACTTCCATCATTGAGTTAAATTCTAATGTCTGAGAGAGGAGAAAGTTATGAAAAGCTCAGTTGGGGCCTTTCTGGAAAGTTTAACAGCTCTTCAATGCACTGACCCTTTTGGGATGAGGCAAATCCACTCTCACTCCTGGGGAGAGACTGCACATTAAGGTGCACTTGATCAGCCCTGACTGCTCTGCACTCTGAACAGCAAAGCTTCATAGAACACTTCCTTTGACCATCTCCAAATATGAACTTGACAAGGATGTAGTTCAGATATAAGGCAACAGAAGAAAGCAAGAATCACTTTTGAATACAACACCTTCCATACTAGAGAAATGAAAGGTTCTGTTTTATACCTAAACACCAGGGGGTAACAGCCCTCATAGAGGCTCACTAAGGCTGTCATTAGAGTTGTTGAGTGTCAGGGCAGGCAATTGGCTAAATAAAGGAAGAGCCTGCAGAAATTTGGGCGGAAGGCCAAAATAATTTGAAAAATACCTCTGGTGATTTGGACATGTCCTCCACCCACCTGCACCCACAATGTTTCCCTGTGGGTCCTGAGTCACTATCCCAAAGAGTGAGGACAGAATGAAAATTGTATATTGTGTTAAAAGAGCATCTGAACTTCTGCCTCTCTTTTTTTGGATTTAAAACTGTTTGTAAGATTTAATATGGTGATAGAACTTATTCACTAACAAAAAGGCAGATCATTTACCATCCTGAATCTTGTGCTGGCCTTTGAACACAATCTCTAGACTAGTAGAAGTTCCCAATTAAAGAACTGTCTCCGTATGGAATTATTTCAGCAAAAGCTCCTTCTTTTTACACAAAACCAAAAGTCTATGCCACAATTATGAGCGGCAATTTGATGGAAGAGGTTCTGATGTTAAAATACATTTGACGTCTTTTTCCTAGTGTGCTTTATAACATTTTCATTTAAATACATTGAATTTGTTAGACCAGCTATAAAGAGCTCTCTCTATTGAAGAGGGTCAAAGGCCGCTTGAACTTCAAGAATACATTAGGAAAGTGAAATAAGGTAGAGTATTCCACTGAATATAAAATATAGATATGATCCTGCAATCCCACTGCTGGGCATTTATTGGGAAAAAAATAAATCAAAAAGATACATGCACCCCAATATTTACAGCAGCACTATTTACAATAGCCAAGACATGGAAGCAACCTAAATTTCCATCCACAGATGAATGGATAAAGAAGATGTGGTATACATACATACAATGGAATATTACTCAGCCATAAAAAATAATGAAATATTGCCATTTGCAGCAACACATATGGACCTAGAGGTTATCATACTAAGTGAAGTAAGCCAGACAGAGAAAGACAAATATCATATGATATCACTTATTATGTGGAATCTAAAAAAAGAATACAAATGAACTTATTTATGAAACAGAAATAGATTTGCAGGCATAGAAAACAAACTTATTGTTACCAAAGGGGAAAGGGGAGGGGGAAGGATAAATTAGGAGTTTGGGATTAACAGATATACACCACTATATATAAAATAGATAACCAAAAAGGACCTACTGTATAGCACAGGGAACTATACTTAATATGTTGTAATAACCTATAATGGAGGAAAATGTTAAAAAAATTATATATATATTTCTATATGTATAACTGAATCACTTTGCTATACACCTGAAACTAACACAAATTGTAAATCACTTATATTTCAATATAAAATTTTTTAAATAACATAAAACATAGATAAGCACAAGCATGTTTTTCACCTTGAACATGAAATGGGATTTTAGTTTTTATTTCTCTAATGCATATTTTAGAACCCTTTGGCATAGTCTTCATTTTCAATTTAGATCTAATTGTCATCTTTATGAGTTGTATGCTGAGATGTAATGATATAGTTTAGGGATGGCTTTATAAAGCCTTTCCTTCCATATCCATGATCAATGCATCATAATTACCAGAGGTAGAAGGCAGAGGTGATGAGAAAGTCCTTAGTAATATGCTCAGCCTATAGGGAAACGTGTCCACATGAAGGACATGCAAGTATGTAGGCAAAAGCACAGTTGCCTCAGCTGCTATTTCAACTATCTGGTTCCTTCGAGTCCCCTGATGTTAAACTGGGCATGATCATTTAGTTTAGACTTTCCAGAGTAAACCCATATGCCTAAAATCACTAATCGTGTAATAGCCTGGAGCCAAGGATGTTTAAAGCACTGGCTCTCAAACTTTTTTGATTGTAACCCCAGTATAAAAGATCTAATACATACTGTAGATATATAGCCTTACTCTTGCTGTGTACAATGCCTGCTGATACTTTCAAATCAATTCACTTCAATTCTATGTTTTTTATTCTAATGTGATGAGGAACAGTTGATTATATAAAAATGACTAGCTTGTGCTCAAAATAATTTAAAATGTTCTCATTTTAAAATTTAGAATTCAGTGTTGAGAAACAATGAGTACGCTGTTGATGAGTTATTCTTCTACCATCTATTTGTATTCAAAAAGCACTGAAAGAATTTTATAATCATTAAAAGCAAAAGTTAACATCAAGTTTTCTTAAATAATGTGCCATCTTTCTCTCAAAATGGCATTGGAAATCAGCCCAAGTATGAAAAAGAAAAATAAATGAAGCTTTACCGATGTTAAAGTATAATTTTAATAAAGTTAAAAACATCATTCCCATGCAAAAATATAGTGAGCATACATCAAAGGTTATTTAGTGTATTAATGAGTGAACCAGCAGAATGGTAAAGCTGGCTCAAAGGAGGACAGGAGCCAGTGTAAAATAAAGAATGCTGAAATAAGTTTAAGTTAAATATAAAATATATATAACCTATATATAAAATAGGTTAATGTTCTACAGAATAACAATAAAACAACATCTGTGATTCTCTATTAGAAATAATTTACATCTCTACTGCACAAAAAATCACTTACTATTTATCAATCTTCTCATATTCATGTGTAATTTATTAAAGTCTGTGCCCTAATCAACAGTAAATAGCATATCAAACAAAATTACCTTCCTATTTAGAATGTCACATTTTCCTCAGAATATTCTGCTATGATAGTGAAAGGGCATGCAGAAATATTTTAACCTAATTTCTAAGACTTAGACTACTGTTCTTAAAAATATGAAATGTTCATTGGCAATAACTGAACCAGATTTATTTTTTGTAGCTTCAGCACCTTGGACAGTGCCTGGCACAGAGTAGGCATTTGATACTGTTTTTAAGTGAAGAACTACTAATTCTTACAGAAATGAAGGGGGCTTCTAATTGGCAGAAAACTCTACAAGAGAACACTTGAGTATTAGTGTAACCTTTCCGTACCTAATACTATTTTTTTTTTTTTTCACAATGTATTTATTTATTTATTTATTTATGGCTGTGTTGGGTCTTCATTTCTGTGCATGGGCTTTCTCCAGTTGTGGCAAGTGGGGGTCACTCTTCATCGCGGTGCGCAGGCCTCTCACTATCGCGGCCTCTGTTGTTGCGGAGCACAGGCTCCAGACGCGCAGGCTCAGTAATTGTGGCTCACGGGCCCTGTTGCTCCATGGCATGTGGGATCTTCCCAGACCAGGGCTTGAACCTGTGTCGTCTGCATTGGCAGGCAGATTCTCAACCACTGCGCCACCAGGGAAGCCCCCTAATACTATTTTTTAATCTATACAGACTGCTTCACTCACTCACCTAGTTCTTATTTTGTGAAAATTCTTGCCTGACTCAATACAGTGTAAGTAGAAAATATTTGGGGCTATTTTCACATCAGCACAAGTAGCCTTATCACTCTTATTTACAATATGAAAATATGAGTGTACCAAACAGAAACATAGCCTGAGGGTCTCTATGAATGTTATCTGGAGGATCTTTTTCCAAGGTGCTTTCTGAGAGTGGCAGTCTTTGAATAAATCCCTATGATTTTCCTTTTAGACTTGGCTTAACTGGTTGAATTTTGGGCAGGGCTGGAGAGCTCAATTTAATGTACAATCACCAGTTAAAAGTTATAATTGATTAAATGCTTCATTAAAATCAGTAACAAAACAAACTAGGAATGTACAACATTCACATGTAGAAATCTTTAAGTGAACAATATGAACAATGAAAAAACAGGAAGATATACTATTTTCTTGGATAAGAAGACTCAACATTATAAAGGTGTTAACTACCTAAAAATTAATCCACATATTTAATGCCATTGTAATAACTGCATATGACATTTTTCTAATCCAGGCAAGATATTAAAATTCATTTAGAAAAATAAGAAGCAAGAATTGCCAGGAAAATTCTGAAAAAAGGCTTGCAATAAGAAATGACTATCCTTAGCAGATATTAAAACATTTTATAATGCATAAGTCATAGCAAGAACGATGATGGACATGAATAAATAAACAGACCAATGTAACAACAAATAAAGCCCATGTAAGACCACAGTTTGAGATTCAGGGAACATTTCAAGTCAGTAGCAAAATAATGGATTTATTAAAGAAATAGAAAAAACTTCTGAAAAAGTAAGGTTAGATCAACATCTCATATACACCAAGTATCAAAACTTTAAATATAAAAATAACACATAAATGCACTAGCTGAAATGAGAATATTTTTCTGCAATCTTAAAGTCCAACCATGAAACGTAACTCAAAAAACACTGACAAATTTGATAGCATAACAAGTTACACATTTCTGTTCAAGTGGAGGATTTGCGTATGCATATAGTTCTCTCAAAAGGCACAAAGTTTATCTGCAGGAATTCACAATAAACTGATAGTGAGTGGCTGTAGGACACTCAATGGGTGGCAGGGAGACTTTTCCCCATACATCCATTTATTCTCTGAACACATATCACTTATTATTTAAGAAGAATGTAGCATAAGGGACAATGCACATATAATTCTGAAATATCATGGAGTGATCGCACCTTTAATCTGCAGTGTAACCAAGACAACCCAGGTCTCAAAGAAAAGCTTTCTTCTTGGCATGCTGCTATGCACCACCCTCTTTCAATCTTTCAAGTCACCTCTTGGTGTCATTTTACACAACTACAAAGGTTTCCACATCTCTAAATTTATATTATATGCCCTGTGCTAATCTGTACGACCAGACAAAGAAGCGAAGGAGACTATCCCTCCATGTAAGCTGTCCTCTAAGTAGGAGCTCATGGCACTTTCCAGCATGCAGATTGTGAGGAAGGGAGCAGTGGGAGAAAGAACGAGAGAGGTGGGTCAGGACATACAGGGTTCTGAAGTCTATGTCAAGGGGGTTGGACTTGATCCTGGGGGCTGTAGAGAGCCACTGAAATGGGGAGTACAGTCATCCAATTTGCATTTTAGAAAGGTAACTCGGGCTGCAGTGTAGAACACTGATTGTATGGGGCAGGTAGGGGAGGTAGCAGCACCAGAGGCAGTAAGGGGCTGCTGGATGGTGGACTGGACTATCTCCTGTACTACAAGAGGTTACACGCTCTATTTAATTAACATCTTGAAATGTTTTTCCTTTCTTTCCCTTCCATCACAATTAATCAGAGCTAACTTATTTACTGTACATTAATTATGTGGCAGGCATGGTTCTAACACTGTTTCATGCACTTCACTTACACGTTGCAATAACCTTATGGCATAGATAACATTCCTATCCCCTTTTCAGTGGATGGAAAACTGTCACTGAAGGTTCACGAATATGCCCAGGTTCACACAGGAAGTGGCAGAATTGGAGTGTGAACCAGCATGTGGGTCCAGAAACACTGCACTCGGCCACTCGGCTGTAGTGGTTCCCCACGGGCTAGGACTTCTGTGGACAACTGGAAGACCTTCCCTGTCTCCCAGACTTCCGGTTTCAACTCAGCCAACCAGCCTCTTTCCAAAGGTATCTGCATCAAGCGTTGCTTACCTCACCTCCCTTTTCTGCTTTGTATTGCAGAAAGCAATACTGCTCGTCACTGAAGTTTTCCTTAGTTATTTAGCATCTTTCTTATGTCTGTATCTTTGCATATAATGGGACTCCTAGTCTTTTAGGCACACTCACATTCAGCATCTCCTACAAGGCCCCCATTTTCATGAAATCATAAAAATTAGACTTTTAGTCTAAAATCCTTCTCCCATCTCCCACCAATGACTGCATTCATTATTAAACACGCCAGCATATGATTGTATGTTATCTTGATTTATGTTATGAGCATTAGTCCTATCTCCCCATTTTAGATTTTTTTAAAATATGAGCATCTCTGTCTCATTTCTTTGTATTTGTTGCAGCCCAGACATGGAGCAGGAAGTCAGTACATACACAGTTAACTGAAATGTTTTCATTCAACAACTATTGCTAAATTGATGTTTCCCAAATTTGGCTTTCCACTCATTCCATGAAAACAAGTCTGTTAAAAAAAATTAGTTAAAATATTTAAACAAATTTTTCAGAAACTTTCATATGCTAATAATGAAGTAGGATGTAGACTAAATTGTATTTGATTTCACCACAAAGCCCCCTCACCTTTTTAAAAACGCAATATAACAACAGCAATAAAGATTAGTAACATTTACTGTGCGTGGACTATGTTTCTGGTAATATGTTAAGCCATTGCCATTCATCATCTCATTCAGTACTGTCTGTGTCTCTTGGAATACTACTACTTTTAGAAAGACAGCTGGAAAAAGCTCATCCAGATATATTCATAAAGACACTCAGGTAATGATTTCTATTTGCATACTCTTTTTCTGTCCAAGAAAGTAGAATGTGATCTCTTTTTCACATTTGGGGGAGGGAGGGAGAGTTGGAGGGAGGTGGTCAAAAGCTACAAACTCCTGTTCATAAGATAAATAAGTACTAGGGATGTAGTGTACAACATGATGACTATAGCAAAAAAAAAAAACAAACAAACAAAAATGAAAGTAGACTGTGGAGAATCATTAATGCCCCCAAACTTGAAAGCAGAGTATATTTTTAAATGAATTGCAGTATTGGGAATTCTTGGCTTAGAGAGTCTTTCTTTCGTCCATATATATAATGCTATATAAGTCTTTCACAGAGCTTTGGATATGATCACAAAGACTCTTAAATCTAGCTGAGACCAAGGGTCCTTCCATTTTTTTAACCTTCTTTATCCTCTGGGATCTCAAAGCCTTGTGAAGGGGCACAAAGGTTTTCTTCTGGCTTTAGCTGAGTTGCCCCCTTTTCACCTCCAGACAAAACTATCAGTGCTAATAGGTTGGTCTGCGATGAATTCTCTAAAAGCTAATATGGTCTTCATTTCAGCCAGAAATACAAGAGGAATCAGATAGCTGAGATAATAATGAGGAAAAGATAATTTTAATATCTTGGTAATTCGATAATTTGTCAACTTTTGAATTTTCTTAAACCCAGAAAGACTATTTAGGATACGGAGCTCTCTAAACTTGTGTTTTTGGTTTTGTTTTTTTTTTGTCTTTTCTCTTTGCATGGACTACAAGATCCACAATTTCCAATAAGACCTGTTTATAAGTATTAGAGGCATATATAAACCGGTAAAAATAGAAAGCCAAGAGTTCCAAAAGAGTTCAGAAATACAGTGTCTATTGATGACTAGGATTACAAAAATATTACATTTAAAAGGACTTGAAATAATCATCTAATCCTTTTTGTTTTTATGTGAATATTTCACTTAATGACATGGTGAGTTAGTAGACAAGATAGGTATAAATATTGTTACCCTTGTTGCTTATCCAATACCCTTCTAATAACAGTCTGTTTTGGCGGTACTTTAACTGATGTAGAAATTATTTTGAAACCTATATTAATTACCAAAAATGTCCTACGTACTACTCACAGCATGTAAAATACCAAGCTCTCTGACAATGAGAATCACTGACATACAGTGAAAAAGAGTGTAAGAATAGATAAGATAATCTCAGACATGATAGAAAAATCTTTCCCCAAGAAGACATTCAGATTTTCATCTTGATGAAAAATATGTTTTCACTATCACAGCACTAACATAACTGTGGTCTTATGTGTTTTACAATGTATATATCCGGTTTCTATCATATTTCAGCCAATATAATTATTCCCTATTCTTGGTCAATATGTTGAGATGCCGTATAAGTTCTGTCATTCAAAACAATCCTACTCCTGCTCTCCTAGGAGAAACATGTTTTTGAGAATTTGTGATGTGCGACTTTAACAGAAGTAGCCTTAGACTTCCTACTTGCTTTCTTCTTTTGCCTGCTTTTTGTTTTAATTGGTATAATTCAGTAGTAATTTAGTATAACTCATTTAAAATTGGTAATAACTACTATCAAACAGAATACAAAGTATGTTTAACAAGGAATTCAAAATGTTTTTGTAAAAAGTTTTTTAAAAGCTTCAGGATGACTATTCGCCTATCAAGTTGAGAGTTAGGGCGGTCAATATATAAGAAGTACCTACTATATGCCAGATCTCTATATGCTTAACTGGGAATAAGGCAACAGTAAATAGAACAGACATAGATCCTACCTTGTGAAACTCACAGTCTCTGTGCAGGCCCACAGTTAGCATGCTAAGCTCTCACTAAGCTCTGTACCTCAGTTTTACTAGCTTTTACAGCATGTTCTTGCTTATATCTGCCCATCCTTTCCTGTCAGGTCCTTTCCTTCACAAATAGTCAAGGGCATTTCTGTACTCTGAAGGCTCTAGGCTGAGAATACAATTCAATCTGTTTGCTTGGCTTTCAGGCCCTTCATGCATGGCCCCTGCCAATCTTTCTACATTGTCCCTCTGCCACACATGACCTGATATAGAGTACTGTCACCTGGCACACTCAATACTGCATGAATGAATAAATGACATTTTTTGGTAACTTTCTCCTACTTCAAACTCTCTTGCCTTTATTCCTCATTTAGGCTTTTTGAAAACAGGAAGGTATTATTACCCATCCTGTTCTTCTTAGCTATATATATAGTCTCCCTGAACAGCTTATATGGCCACCTGGTTGGGTTGGAGAGAAAATAATACGTGGAAATACACATTTTGAGGATTTCTTATATGTAAAAATTGAGATGCTCAGTTTCCTTTAGTGTGGGGAGACACCTCTTTAAAGTAGAACAGTGAGGATTTTTAAATTTTTGTCTATTTTTCTTCTTTTTCTAGAAACAAGTCTAAAACCATAAAATTTGAATTTTTCCATTAAAATTTCATAAAAATTTATTCATTAAAATTTGCCTGACATAATTATTAGTTTGATCTGTTTATTTTATTTTTAACTTTGAGGCTTGGTAGCAATAAGAGAAAGTAAACACCTAGAAGAAATAGTATGTACCATGCAGTAAATACTGAAAATTTTACTCTGCATACACTGCATGTCCTATCTCAAGACAATTATTTTCCCAACATCTTTTGTGTTGTGTTTCAAATCATACTTCTCACTTTTTCTTTTTTACTGAATTCTGGAAAAAAAAGTGCCAGACATTAATATCTCAGCTGGAACAACCAAGACCACATATTATTGAGGTTTCTTATTAAAAGTGGCATTTTCATTAAAATCCCCTTCTTCACTATGAAAATGTATAAATGATGATGTATTACCTATTTTGAACAAATGTGCTGCATAAAGTGCCTAGGAGGTAATAACACAGTTTAAGAAAAAAATTAAATATGATGGCTGGCCAAATGCAATTTATACATTTGTGTTTTTTTAGTGGCAAGTCATATATCTTGTAAAGAGGGATACACCTGAAGCATGAGTAGAGAAAAAAAAGTTTGTAATTTTACAGAAATAAAAATACATTATAAAGGGTTGCACAGGGCTTCCCTGGTGGGGCAGTGGTTAAGAATCCGCCTATCAATGCAGGGGACACGGGTTCAAGCCCTGGTCCGGGAAGATCCCACGTGCCGCGGAGCAACTAAGCCCGTGCGCCACAACTTCTGAAGCCCTTGTGCCTAGAGCCCGTGCTCCACAACAAGAGAAGCCACTGCAATGAGAAGGCTGTGCACCGCGCCGAAGAGTAGCCCCTGCTGGCCGCAACTAAGAGACACACGCAGCAACGAAGACACTGCAGCCAAATATAAATAAATAAATTAAAAAAAAAAAAAAAAAAAGGGTTGCACAAAATCTAGATATTTCAGAACAAAAAAGCAAAACCAAATGAGTGTTCAATAATACCCTTTATCTTTTTTCAGATAAGAACCTGTTGCCTTTTACCCTCTTGTCCCCAGGGTGTGAAGTGACTGTCTCTCACTCCCTCTAACTCCCCCAGGAGTGGCTGGGGCCTGCTGGCTCCGGGGAAGGGGTGGATTTGGATGGACCATGTCACTGTCCTTGAGGGCAGAACTGGGAGCTCAGGTACTGGGTTGAAAATACAATACTGCCATTTGCAAGCTTTCTGACCTTATCCAAGTCCTCTCATCTCCTTGTACCTCACTTCATTCAGCTGTAAAAGAAGACTTTAAGGGATGTGAGTACAAGTCAAAACCCTCATCTTTCCAGTATAACCCACCCATATTCTAGTGTCAATCTATTTTCTCCACATTTCAAATACAACGGCCACAACCACAACAAAAAGATGGTACACTACCTATTCCCCAAGCAGCATCCCTAGTTTCCAGCTCCATAATGTGTTGCCATAACTCCTGCCCCCACCCCACCTCGAAATTCTACTCATTTTTCAAAGTCCAGCTATGAAGCGACTGTGCTGTGGTGCCTTCTATATCCTCCACATACTGCACTGGGCTGGAAATCATCACAGGCTTTGTGAAATTCTCCCAGTATGTGATCTGTAACTCACTGAAGCACCGATCCTTTTCTACCTTTCAATTCATGCACATGTTTTTACTACTCTGCTACATTATAGGTTCTTTCAGAGCAGTACCAAAACTTACTCATCTTTATAGCCTCCTTGGTACCTATCATAGCCTAGCCTGTAGCAGGAATTTAATGAATGTTTATAGTGTCAATGAATATTAAAAAAAGTTATCTCTACTATTTTATTCAGTAGGAAGATAAGAAGATATAAGATCAGAGTTGTGAAAACCTTGGGAAAGTAAAAGTTTTATTGACATGAAAGGGATGATGGCTGGAATACTATACAGGCACATTTGACAAGGGAATAAAAATCCTTGAGGGTTATTCACAACTGACAGAACTCTGAAGTGTGACTTGGCTACTGAAGAAATTCCTGGGTTATAAGTATAGCTTTACGAGAAATTGAGATAACATGACTGGAGAACATTGGAAGAAGTAAAATGCCAAGGAGAACAGCTTTTTCAGAGCTGTCAAGGCATCTTAATTTGTTTTCATGCAGAAAGACTTCTCAAACTACCACTATCTTGTCTTCTTGTCATAGCAAAGTTCCTATAGATTGTGTGCCAATTCCACTTTCTTGGTAGCTACAAAATTTCACCAAAGTTTGATAAAGCCACTGCTGCAAGCCAACATGTTAGTGTGTTAGAGCCAACATGTTAGGTTGACTTTGTCCATGGTTTGGCACCATCCCTGGGGGAAAGTCAAAGGAATCAGAGATGGATCCTGAAATACTGTTGCTGAGCCTCTGCTGGAGGTCCAAATCAGGGAGAGGTCACAGTAACTCTGCAGAGGCAACATCTCTTGGGATCATTCAAAATTTCACTGAAAGAATTAATGACTAAGTCTGGGACTGCAAAGGATAAGCAGCTCAGGCCTTGCTCCTCCAAGTGTGGTCTGCAGACCAGCAACCTTGGCATCATCCTGGGGCTACTTAGCAATGCAGACACCCAGGCCACCATCCACATTTACTCAGTAAGAGTCTGCATTTTAAGAAGATCCTAGGTGATTCATACTCAAATAAGACTTTGAGAGGCACTGCTCTAAGGCAGGGGATGGCCAAGAATAAACAAAACAAAAGTTTTTGTACCTCATTGTGATTATAAAAAATTTTTAAATCATAGAAGCAAAATTTCCCATTGAATTTAAATAATGAAGATATTTTTAACACAATACTCTTCAAAACTAAAGAAAATAAAGCTGTATTATTAAGATGGAAATGAAGGGGAAAATAAACACCTAACCTAAGATATTGCTTGTGATAATAAATGGACTTCATTTCCTTTCCAAAATGGTGTCATCTGAATACGGCATTACTGAAAATATATAAGTACTTGCTCAGAACACCCCAAATTAGTCATTATGCATGCTGCTTGCCTGGTCCTTAATAGTCATTTATAGTTAGTAGGCATTTATTATACATCATCATAAAGCAGAGAATTAACCAATGAATACAGAATATTAATTCCATTGCAATTATATAGAAATATTTAAAATCCTAAGTACAGTATTTTTCATAATATTAGTAAGAACAACATGGCTTTAGAAAAGTATCCATATAATGAGTTCCCTACTTTCCTATTTTACCAATGCCAATACCTGTTTTTATTTTTTCTGAAGAAAGCTTAAAATGGATTGCAAAATCAGGTTTTTCCTCAATCAAAGCAACACTCATAAATATAAACACGTACCCACTTAAAATATACAAAAGACTTTTTGATGACAATCAAATGACCTTTATGTACTCACACTGTGCTGTTTGGAGTTCAGTTCAAAATTAAATATATTTTGGCCTCAATTATATTTCAACCTAAGTGAAGTTCACTATTCACTTCAATATTGTCATTATTTTAGGTATGTATATATATATATATAATAAATATAAATAATAATAAATATATAATAAAATAAAATATAAAAATATATTTATACTTATACATTATAGTTTTTCAAATTTCATGTATGGTATTCTCATTAAATATATTAAGTTCAGGAAATCCTTATTAAAAGATCACAGGTTTAATAAAAGCCAAATATTTTGATTTTAAAATGCAGTGTAAGAGTTTTTTTAAAAAAATTACAATCTTATTGTACTTGAAATATTGCTGCTTATATTTAAAGGTGTTTGTGAATATGCTTTTGTGTGTGTGTGTGTGTGAATATTCTTGTGCGTTTGAATGAGTATATCTAAAAAAGATCCAATCTTAGTGCGAATACAAAGGGAGCATATTTATTTAGCGAGTGACATGTGCCAGGCACTATGCAAAGCTTTAAGAATCCAAAGACAGCATGAGTGTTCCTTCTCTCAAGGAGTTCAGTTTTGTAGGGAAGAAAGACAGCTAAATCAATGCAATACTATGCATTCTGCATTATGATAGAGGTATTGGAATAGGCATATCCATGATGGAGTTTGCTGTCTAAGGATTGGTCTAGAGAAATCAGAAAAGTTGTCTTGTTTACATTTTCTAGAAGCAAAGCCTGTGACAGATATTCTTGAGAAAGTGATTTTTAGAGAGAACGTTCTCAGGGAAAGGGGAATGGAGAAAGGAGAATAGGAGGGGGATAGCTAAGTATGAATGTTGTCTCATATGAAGAAAAGTTGCAGCCTGGTCTCACAGGAGGCTCTCACATTGGTTCCCACTGAAGCAAGGGGCTCTGTCAACCAGTCATTTGTTGTGGGCTACTAGGGAAGATGGGAGGTGCTGGCAAGGTTCTCTCCAGGAGGATTGGCAGGACTGGTAATGTTGGAGTTTATCGGGGGGAAAAAAGAAGACACATCAGCATAGGAGATAGTATAAGGTGAAGATGCAGAAATATGAAATAATGGTCCCTACATGTAATGATCAAGGGATTTTTCCAAAAGCACAGGGAAAAGATTGTTCCAACTGACAATTAGCTATTAACTATAGAAGTTAGTTCATGTAGTGTTAGCAGGCTAAACCCAGAGGACATACTTCCTGATCATTATCCGTCAATTATAGGACAGCACGTCTATACAGTTTGGATGTTTAAGACAAAACCTATTTCAATTTATATTACTCTGAATCCACAGGAGTATTTCTCAAATGAGATAATGCTTGAAGTATATTTCTTATTATTATTATTTCTATAATGCAGAAATAACTCTATGACATTTCTGTAGGTTAAAGTTGTCATATTCACTGACATATTTAATTCATCTGAAGCCTTAATACGTGCCAAGCATTATTACTAAATATGCTTCTGTGTGTTTCTGATTTAGCTCATTATACTTTAACAAAGCCCCACTGTAATAAAATGTGTGACTGATTCAATTCTCCCTCAAATATTCTCAATAATAATAATAATAATAGCTAATATGTTATGCATGTGCTTACTGTGTGGTAGGCATAGTACTAAATCCTTTACAGTTATTTTCTAATTTAATCACTATAATAACCCTATAAATAGGTACCATAATTAACACCATTTTACTGATGAAGAAATGGGTTTACAGAGGTCAGTGACTTGTCTGAACTATCTACCTGGTGTGCAAGTCTGTCTGTTGACCACCATGGTGTACTGTTGACAAGAAACCAGAAGGACTAAATTTCAGAAATTAACCAAAGGCAAAAATTTTCAGTATGTTCATTTTTATCCAAGTTGATCTGGCTGGAAGTTTCATGTTATATTTGACATATGTGTGTAAAATAAAAAATATTTCTTAAATTATTTGAATCTGGCATCTATGAAATAAGGCTATTTTACATTAAAATACCACATAGGATGTAAGGACACCCTATTGTAAAGATCAAAGGAATTATATACAGTAAATAAGTTAAAAATCTAGGATATAGACAAAAACATAGTACCAAGACATATGAACATATTACTTACCAATTAAAATTATCAACCTAGTCCTCAGAAATCTAATGACTCTAATGAACCTATTCTTTTAGAGGTAATACCTACTGCACAGTTGTGTGAAAATCATTAAAAAGTATTAAAGTATTCTGTAACCTATAAATGTCAGTAACAGGTTAGCTATTACAATCAAATCGAAAGGGTTTCCTTTTACTTTATTCTCTTATATTTTTACTGATGTGAATCTTTTTCTTTTTTAATCATTTATTGTTATTGGCTTCCGTGGTCCCCAGACACCATGACTGTTGCCTGTACTTCTCTACTGTAAATTTCATCTAAATTCTAGAGGCCTTTCTCAGACAAATGTGAGCATGTCCTTATGCAGATGCTACTCTTTTGTTTCTGTTCTTTAAGGTAATATTTTAAGTTTACTGGTTACCACCAATCGAAATAGTCAAATCGTTTTGATTTTCATGTGTTGTCACTCATCTCAGTTACGAACTTTATTACTTGCATGCTTTGGAACTGAGAACATACTCTGTCATATCAACTTATCTAGTAATTTACAAATTTTAAATTTATTAGTATTGTTGAACATTCTCTTCAAAGATGGTCACAGGCTAGACATAAATCATTCACCACACCTGTGATTATTCCTTCAGGATACATTACTAGCTCTGGAAGTACAAGGTTAAAAATGGTACAGAAACTTTTAAGGCCCTTGATTTATATTTCCAAATTGCTTTAAAAAAAAACTGTGCCCTGTGCTATACAGTAGGTCATTATTAGTTATCTATTTTATATATAGTAGTGTGTATATGTTAATCTCAGTCTCCTAATTTAT
Organism: Lipotes vexillifer; assembly: GCF_000442215.2. NCBI lineage: Eukaryota > Metazoa > Chordata > Mammalia > Artiodactyla > Lipotidae > Lipotes > Lipotes vexillifer. The sequence goes on from NW_006773042.1 coordinate 2,807,750, forward strand.
CCTGAAACTCACACAACATTGTAAATCAACTTACTCCAATAAAAAAATAAATAAATGAATAAAAAAAAAAGATTGTGCCCATCTGCACTCCAAATGTAGTACATGATAGTACCTTTCACATTGCATTCTTAACAACATTTCATAGCATCTATTTTCTGAAGTGCTAAGATGTCTGTCTTATCAATTAGAGAACTGAAATTCATAAAGATTAAACTTGTTCAATGAATAAATTAGTAGAAGATTTGAAAACAAAACACAGAATTCAGGGTTAAAGTACAGCACAATACAGCACAGCTCAAGTTCTTGAGTCATGCTAATGAGTTCTATTCCCTTCTCTACCATTTACTGGCCTGTGACTCTGATCTCCTCACCTGTAAAATGGACATAACAGTAACTATAAGTTATTTTTGGAAATGAATGGATAACACGTGTGTAGCATTTATCTAGTGCTTGCCTCACTAATGAGGGCTCATCATATTCTGAAAATTGATATTTACTTTCTCTGAAGATATTAATTTCAAGGAATTTTAACCTAAATGTTGCAGTCAGAAATTTCTAAATATAGAAAATTATATATTGCAACTTGGCATATACCTCATGATAATAAGAGAAAAATAAGTAAGTTGCTTCTAAAATAAATGAGCTCTTTCTAGAAAGTATCTTTCCTCCTAGAGCTTCAGTTAAAAATTAGATATGATCTTCAGGACTTAGAAAATATCATCAATTTTGAATAATACAGCAATTAGACAAAATGGTCTCTAGCTCTTTGTTCTCATTTACAGGAAGATAAATATAAGAACAACTTTTTTCCTAATGGTACTGAACTGCATTCTCTTTTACTAAATACTGTCAATTTCCATGCATAGAGATTATAAAGTAGAAGATATTCTAAGTGAGATTTCAAACTAATTAGCCTCCTGTCTGACATATTCAATGACAAGAAAAATAAATAGTACATCACAATTTATTTAAACTCACATGACTGAAATTAATGATATTACTGTTTGCTATTTTAACACGTAGGAGAAAAACATAGAGAGCAACATAGTTCCACTACTGAACATTTGGCTATTTGTATTTAAATACAATTTTTTTCACATTTTAAACTATCAGCTATTAATGTGATAACAAGGAAACAGTGAACCATGGGCAAGGATTATTATTATTATTATTATTTTGGCAGTACGCGGGCCTCTAACTGTTGTGGCCTCTCCCATTGCGGAGCACAGGCTCCAGACGCGCAGGCTCAGCAGCCATGGCTCACAGGCCCAGCCGCTCCGCGGCATGTGGGATCTTCCCGGACCGGGGCACGAACCCGCATCCCCTGCATCGGCAGGCGGACTCTCAACCACTGCGCCACCAGGGAAGCCCCAAGGGCAAGGATTATTAAAATAACAAATCTATGACTCTATATATTCTTCTTCCTTTGAGAGAAATTCCACAATCCCTTGCCACATGTACATAACTCCGTTTAGAAACTACTCATTTGACCTCACTCTTTTCATTGATCATGTTGACATATCAACTCATAGTCTACTGGGAACTGACTTGTTTTCTTTCTTGTTTTGTTTTGCTTTTGCTATTTTCCAGGGTGTTCCAAGAAACTTGACTGACACACAAACACTCTAGCTGACTTTTTTTTTTTTTTTAACAACTAATCTTATGTGTTTGAAGTTCTACTGAACAAGGTCAACGTATAGCTAGGGCCAAGTAAGAATCTAACCTTGGCCTTAAGAGTTATGCTGTCAAATCCAGCTCTTGTATGATTATAACACTACATATAGTTTTAAAAAGTGAAATGCAAAGACGATGAGGTCATGCAAGATCTGACCTGTCCTCCACTTGGTATCTCTCACAGACAAAGAGGATGAGGAACATAGTATGGTAACTATCACAGTGATGATTATTCTTTATCATGATTAAAAAATGTGAATATATTTGGTGACTTCTCCATCCATATTTTTTTCCATACTTTGAGTGACTTAGACAAGGCATCAGTGGTGAAGTCAGAAACTAGAACTTGAACATGATAATTTGAGGTCCTAATTTTCTTAAAACTAAAAGTGGTTGTGGAATGTATAAATGATATGACATGACATGACTGTTCAATTCCCACTACTGAGATGTTTAACCCATACAAGGAAGTTTTCCAGGAACTTAAAAGTGAAAAATAAGGTTTAGCATTTGTAAATCATATTATCTGAAGAAAACAAATCTCATTTCTTTCCTCAATTTTTTATTCTTTCAATAAATATTTATTGAGACCCTACTTTGTACTGTGTACTATGCTAGGCACTTACAGTCTTGGAATAAATTAAAGTACCAACTTCAAAGAACTTATCTCAATATATGACAAGCGCTATCAGATGTTACAAACAATTGAAATAAAAGAGAGGAGAAAATAATTAATCCCTCTCTATATTTTTATGAACAAGCATCTCCTTCCAACTCCAATTACCATGCCCAGAGGAAAACAGTACATACCTAAAAATAATCCATGAAAAATTGTCCCAGCACAACACAAATTTTATGAAAACCATAATGGAGTAATCATCAAAAAAAGCTAATTTTATTATATTGCTTCCAGGGTTCAGAGTTGTCTCTCAGAATCTGTACCATCCCATGAAATCAAACTAGTAATCTCTCTCCATCTGCCTATAATCTTAAAATGAGATTGGAAAGAAACAAAAAGGCGTGCAGGTATGCTTATTTGAGGCAAACTTTTTTAATCCACATTGTGCTCTGCTTTCAAATTTAACAACCAGTTAACAAAGATGCATTAAATGGTAATTGCTTACATCAGAGATTTGTGATGGACGTACCTGGAAAATGGATAGCTAATCCTAAGTAGCTTTATTTTCCCTTTGAAAATTTATAAGTGACATGGTTGATGGTGCTGTTTGATTTTTTTTAATTCTACTGTAGTTTCTGTTCTGAGCAGATAATATGATTACAGAAACAAAGTATAAATATCTCATATTGCCTGGATAAAGTTATGGCTTAATTTAATTATAGTAATTTACAGCCCCATTGCACAAGGTTGTTAAAAAATGTGCTGCTTGCAATGGGCAGTAGGTTGACACAAACTAACAATGTACATCTAAGCTAAACTACCTCATTAAATTTTAAGATGCCATTATTCCTTGTCTTATTATTATTCTAAATACAGTATTGTGGCTTCTATGACTCATACAGAGCAGTTTATGACAGACTTAATTTTGAGGCATGCTGCATTAGTCATACTTTTCTTTCAATTTAAGTGATGTACAATGTCACATATAGGGTTGTCAAGTTACTTAAGGAAATTTCCAATGTATTAGCTGACATTGTCATTAACATCAAGAACATAAACAAACATTACTCTGAATAACTCTAGGAAGATAGGAAAACAAAATCACATGAAAGGTGTTACAGTGCAAAGGAGAGAGAACTGGACTTAGTAAGAGATCTTATGTTGGCGCATTCTTAATTTCCTCTGTAACCTTGGGCAAGTCCACCTTCTGGGGCTAAATTCTTTTGGAGCAGATATTCTCTGAGCTCTCTCTTAGTCTTAACACTCCAAAACACCAGGAAGGCATTATAAAAACCTTATAAAAGCAACCTTCTGTTTGCTTCTAAATATGAAATAGAAACATAAAGGTAAGAAGAGCCTTATCTCCAATATACAAGGATACTGCTTTTTCTCTTTTATAAGAAGGTATGTTAAATCTCTAACAATTACTGCTGTGAGTGTTGGAAAGTGAGCAAATCCAACTGTTCAAATAGATATTCCTTGTGTACTTGCCACATGGTCTGCAATTCTCATACTAGTCACTATGCTGAAATCCCTTGTTAAAAGGTCACGTCACTTGGGAAGATTAATATATTAAAATTCTTAGTAAATTAAACTGGTGGAATTTTAAGAGTGGGCATATTTGCATAGTTTAGAAATTAACTAAAAGGAGGATTTTCTTGTGCCACATGGCTGTCTCCATAATCAGATAAAGGCTACTCTAATAAGGTTGGAACCTCATTTGCTTCCATGGTATTTTGTTTTTTGTACATTGAAGGGGCCTTGGTAAATAAGAAGACTATCAGCTTCTAGAGTAGAGACCCTGAATGAACAGAATCATTGGAAGCAGAACATCTAAATATATCAAGAATGTAAGTGAGAAATTTAGACACCTCTGGGCACATGGGCAAATAATACTGTTTATGAATGGGAATGGATATTTATTTTCTATGATGATTTGTTTCACCAAATACTTTAGCATAAACTCCTTAAATTCACAAGTTATAAGACACACTGCTTGAAAGTTACTTGGAGGGGCCCAGTAAACCTCCTTGTGGTTCCTTTGATTCGAGTCTTGAACAGACTTTATGCATAACCTACCAAAGACTTATCTATAACCTTGGGAAAACATACATTTAAACCAATATCTTAGCTTAAATTATTGACAGATTATCATAGTAGTCAGAACTAAGATTTGTGAAGAAACACACATAGGATAAAAAAATTGTAGATTCAGACGGTGGGCAAAGCAAGAGTTGGACTTGAAGGTCATATCCATCCAATGAGATCTCCCACTTGGCTCTCTGAAGAACTAAGAAATAGTGTGAAGAGGATGGGTACATGGGGAAATAGGAAAGGTGATGAAACTAAAAGTAAACTTTCTTTTTTCGAATTCTATAAAGGACAGGTCCTCAAATCCCTGCAAAAAATGTTTACTGATTATAGTAATAAAAAGCATCATAAATTCCTAGAATGTTAGACAATATTAAGAATGGACCACACTCAACCCATAGATTTGAGGCTCATATCATTCCATTGCCTAGCTTTTAAAAATGTTATTTTAATATAAAGCAGTAGAGAGAATTGGTAAAGCCAAGATCAATATCCAAATATACAGGAGAAGAGCAAATAAATGTGAAAAAGTTCTAAAAACAAACAAAATGAGATACATTGCACACATTCAAAATAAAAGAGTAAGAGGGTTTTTTTCAGTATTTCCCTATTTGAGGCATTTATCCACTTCCCATTTCTATTTTTACTTTATAAACTATCCTTTTTATTACACCAAATATTTCACAAATGAGTCCCTATGAAATCCTGCTGTTGTGACATTCCGATGTTGAGGAGACAAACTTCATATTTCTTTCAGCTGACTAGCAAAAGAGTTTTGGGAAATATTCAGCACACTCCCTGTCTTTCAATCTATTTCATTTTGTTTGAAGTCCCTACTGTCTTATTACTCTCTATTCCTTATAACATGTAAAGGATGAGTGAGAAAAGCCCTGGGTTAAGAGCTAACATCAAGAATGAAAATGGAAACTCAGCAATCTTTAGAGTCAGCTTGTTAAAGATGAAGGTGGGTCAGACACAATAACTAAGAAAAAACTCTTCCACTCAGCTTTATGAAAGAAATCCACACGTCTCATACTTAGAGTCAGAGTTATCATCCAGGTGACTATACCTCTTATGGATCATCATAGCATCAACCTAGTTGCCTGTACAACTCGTAGTATACCGGATCATAAAGAAGGAGCTTTGACATTGACTTGAACATATAGTTTTGCCCAAATGCCTCACTCTATAGATGGCGATTTGAGTTGGTGACCTGCTCACAGGCGGGGCTTTATTGGAGGAGGGCTCAGGCAGAAGCAAATAGAGATCACAGGATGGGGAGGTCACCTGAGGGAACCCCAAGAAAGCATAGCCAGCTGTCATTACTCTGAGGTACTCAGTAGGAGATGTAACACTTAGAAGAAATAAAATGTATAACACCAAGCCAAAGAAGCTTTTATTCTTAAATGTCCTCAAATCCCTTCAGCATGGTAGGGTAAATTCTCTTTGGTTGAGAAGTATATGGAGGAGGAAGAGAAACAGGAGGAGGAGGATGGAGTCTGCTCACACTACTTACGACTTGTTGGTGTAATGGAGAATGGAACCTGGTATGAGGCAGTGGTTCTCAAACTTTAGAAAGCATCTGAACCACTTGGAGGGCTGATTAAACATAGATTTCTGATTCACTAGATCAAAAGTGGAGCCTGAGAATGTGTGTTTCTAACGAGTTTCCAAGTGATGCTGCTGCTGGTCTGGGGATCATCCTTTGAGAGTTATTGGTATAGGGCATAGCAAGAACCAGAGTGAGAACAGCTTAATGTCTAGCAGAGCCATTTATGATGCCCAGCTCAAGGGATGAGTAATGGGTGAAATCTAGTCCTGAGCCACGGGACTGGCTTGTGTTAGCCAGGAGGAATAGGCATCTTTTGATAATGTTCTTGTTCAGAAGGAGCTCCTTTTTTTTAAAAATTTGCACAAGGTGCTTTCTATGCTGCCAGGAGTCTTGCTGAAGACAATATAAGCTATCTTGTTTAGGGAATTTTTATATGCTGGGCACCTTGCTAGAACACGCACAGAGCACATGTTCACATGTATGTATATATTCACGTATACTTGTGTATTCATAGACACATCTATGTATATTTATTCATATATGTATGCACGCACATATGTATTTATGTATGTATACTCTTATCTCTGTAAAACCCTGCCTTGGAGGATTTTTATACATACGTATATGTGTGTGTGCATGTATGTACAGGCATACCTCAAAGATATTGAGAATTCAATTCCTGACTATTGCAATAAAGTGACTATCACAATAAAGTAAGTCACACACATTTTTTGATTTTCCAGTGCATATAAAAGTTATGTTTAACCATTGACAAAATGAAAAGACAACCAACTGAATGGAAGAAAATATTTGCAAATGATATGACCAATAAGGCATTTATATCCATAATATATAAACAGGTCATACAACTTAATATCCAAAAAAAAAAAAACATAGGAAGACCTGAATAGACATTTTTCCAAAGAAGACATACAGATGGCCAACAGGTATAAGAAAAGATGCTCAACACTGCTAATCATCAGAGAAATGCAAATCAAAACCACAATGAGATGTCACCTCATATCTGTCAGAATGGCTATTGTCCAAAAGACCACAAATAACAAAAGTTGGTGAGGATGTAAGAAAAGGGAACCCTAGTATACTGTTGGTGGGAATGTAAATTGGTGCAGCCACTATGGAAAACAGTATGGAGGTTCCTCAGAAAACTAAAAACAGAACAAATATATGATCCACCAATGGTTCCTCAGACTAAAAACAGAACAAATATATGATCCACCAATCCCACTCCTGGGTATATAGACAAAGAAAATAAAAACACTAATTCAAAAAAGTACATGCACTCCATGTTCATAGCAGCATTATTTACAATACCCAAGATATGGAAGCAACCTAAGTGTCCATCAACTGATGAATGGATAAAGAAGATGTGGTATATATCAATGGAATACTACTGAGCCATAAAAAACAATGAAATTCTGACATTTGCAAAAACATGAATGAACCTAGAGGGTATTATAAGTCAGACAGAGAAAGACAATATTGTATGTTACTACTTGTATTTTGATTTAAAATATAAGTAATTTAAAAAACTAATTTTAAAAAACCGAATATAACAAAACAGAAACAGACGCACAGATACAGAGAACAAACTAGTGGTTACCAGCGGGAACAGGGAAGGGAGAGGGGCAAGATGGGGATAGGAGAAAAGAGGTACAAACTACGATATAAAAAATAAATAAGCTACAAGGATATATTGCACAGCACAGGGAAACATAGACATTATTTTATAATAACTTTAAATGAAGTATAATCTATAAAAATATTGCATCACTGTGCTGTACACTTGAAACCAATAGAATACTGTAGATCAACTATATGTCAAAACAAAATAAAAGCTATGTTTACATGTACTGTATTCTATTAAGTGTAAAATAGCATTAAGTTTAAAGGGGGTACATAACTTAATTCAAAAATACTTTACTGCTAAAAAATGTTAACCATCATCTGACAGTGCAGAGTTGTCACAAACTTTCAATTTGTAAAAACTGCGGTATCTGTGAAGCACAATAAAGTGAAGCACAATACAACAAGGTATGCCTGTAATCTGTTATCTCACAAAAACCTGCTTTGAAGGTTTTATACTCTATTTTACAAATACAGGAAATGAAAGTTTGGAGTCAGAAATTAAATTGCCATAGTTGTCAAGCCAGTAAATAAAGCGATGGAATTCTGACCCAAGTCTTTGACTGCCACAAAATCTTTTTTCTTACTAGCATCTAAGGTGTTGCTACCAGATATTTATAATTTGTCTTTCCTAGGGAGTTCTCTAGGGAGTTGGGAGCCCAACTCTGATTGAAGGATAAAGACAACAATTATAAAAAACACTAATTACTGGCCTTCTGATTATAGCAGAGAATGATTTGGGAACAGACTTGTGATCATGGATCACACAAGAGTTTTAGGGTTTAGCCAGTTACATATATAAGCTCCCTCTTGAATTTGGTTGGTTGACTTTTCTCCTTGAGTAAGCTTGGACCTATCTGTATTCCATAAATGTAATTAAGTAAAAAGAGTCCATTTGATTTCTGCTTCAAAATATAAATTTATACAATCCATGGTACTTAGAATATACTTGGTTTAGAAACACAGACAAAAATATCGTAGATGAAAGAAGTCCTTAAAATAATCTCAATTCAAGGTTCCTGAACTGTGAGTTCATGAAACCAATGGGTCCCAAGGGTCCCATAAAGTGGCTTCAAGGACACACAGAAACTCATTGAAATGAAAATATTTTTGAATATGTGGATTTTTATGAATAGCTATTGCACAGCTGCTATCATTTTCTCAGAGTTGGCCATGATCTAATGACTTCAGAAACATGCATCAGTCCAACTACCTCTTTTAAAAAAGAAAAGGAAATGTACCCAGAGATGTCACTCAGTTAGCAAGTGCACTTATGCCCAGTGTTTCTAGACTAGTGCTCTTGACATACCCTATGCTGACTTCCAATCTAAAATTGCTGTAGCCTGTGCTAAGCTCTTGGGCTGTTTAAGATTTCAGAGCAAAATTCTGGGAAGTTATATGAAGTTTCCACCACTATTTTGGTTTTTTAAAATATGGCTATTGATTATAAAATATTAAAAAGCCATCTTATCTAATTTTAGTTGATTTATATAAAAATATTTAATAAAATCATTTATTTATAATAGTGCTTGTTATAGTTTTGCTACTGTACACAATTTTCATTTCCTGGGAGATTCTAAGATATCAAGATTTTCATGTGGTTTCCACTTCTGTCCTTACATAGATTTAAAATCCAATTTTATGAAATATGATGGAATATAAAATGTATATTCTTATTCATAGTTTATCTTATTATTCACATTTACTTATTCTCCTTTTTCTATTGCATGACATTTTTTCTAGTCCTGAGTAGACTAAACAGGTTCCTTTTTTTTCTAGGTCTGAATTAGGAAGTCATAAGTTGAAAATATATTTACCTTCATTTAAATTGGAAATATGAGTGCTAAGAGATATGTCTTAATGCTCAGAGTTGGAAAGATGAGCAGTAGTGCTACTCTCACCCTATTTTCTGACTTGATTTGCTCTATTACATGTACTTACTGTTTTGTGACTCAACTCCCACATTTCTTGGAAGTGATTATCTCTTAGTGAAATGCATGACACATAGATGCAAAACATATTTTCTTTCCTTTTATTCTTTCATGGCTATGGCATATGAAGTGATGTTGGCAAAAATAAAATTCACATGATCAGAACTTGACAGATTCACTGCAATAGAAGCATTTTACAATAATGCAGTTATAATTTATGCTTTGTTAGTATCATTGGTATTACAGTTTGTATACTGCATTTCTTATAAAGTGTAGCTGATTACTATTGTTATTAGCAAAAATTTTTCAACATAAATAATATAAAGGGAAATTGCTGCCATACAAAACTATTTGATCATATACCTCCCACACATATTTTCAACAGAATCAAATATTATATCAAAATTGTGCATCTTCCTTGGTAATTATGAATCACAGAAGCCGATTAATTTTCTTAAACACACTTACAAAATGAAATCAATTCGGTGATGGCAACTGTTACTTTCCCCTAGGCTTTGCTTAAATACAGTGTTAAAGAAAAAGATCCTCTTAAAGATTCCACCTGTCAAAACGTAAAACTCCCAGGAGTTCAGTAGTCCACACAAACACCAAGTGAAGACAAAGAATGTGATTCGTGTGGCCTACACTTTGGTTTAGCTCATGTTTGTGTTTTCAAAGGCAGTTGGACATACTTTTAAAAATTTAACATTTTAGACATCATATCATTATTAAAAAATAAAGGAAGTATATTGCACACTTTAGAAATACATGGAACCAAAACTGTTTTTAGATCCAAAAAGAAATCATTTAAACTAAAGTCTATTATGAGATGTCAACCATAATCAGTTTCAGTTAGGCTCCCAAAGGATGTTAGAGTGGCTCAGTCCTTGAAGGAATCGCTACAGTTAAAGATCTGTCTGCACTCTCATTATAAGTCTAATTTTTGAAAGGTTTATAACTCAGCCAGTTTAATTTGCTTTGTGAAGTAACTTGGCACTCTGCTTTCTCACCCAGAAACAGTTTTGAGGGTTTAAAAATACATATTTAAATTGCTTTGGCTTTTCAGTGATGTAACCTTTTCTTCATTATTGTCCCCCTAATAAACTTTTTTAGACATTTTTTTCCTAATATTCCCCATAAAATTTTAATCCCACTGATATCCTTATATCTGTATACATACTAAGGCCCTTTGGAAGGCCTCAAACACTCAAAATAGCTAACTTATTTTTTAATCTTCCCTCAATAAACCAATTTTTGCTCTCTTGAGAGAAAACTGCACCACCACTGAGAACATGCATGATCTACAGAAACACTACAGGTCTCTTGGGAATCCACAGATTTCAAGATTTCTCTATTAATGAATATGTAAAGGAATTTCTCAAAGTCAGAGTAAATTATATAAGAATGCAGTTCAGTTATGATCTGCTTTGATATAAAATAACATGGTAATAAGAACCTTTAAAAATAATGCTTCATTAAATCTTTGAAATAGGAAACACTTCTGTCCCTAAATTTCAATAATGATAAAAGTCTGTATCAAAGATTTGGAAAATAGAATTTAGAACAACTGATTTATTAGCAGCTGATTAAGATAATACTATCACAGATTAAAGTAAATTGCAATTTTTACTTGATAATGGAAGATGTGATTGAACTACCCTTAAACAGACTTTTACAAAATGATATATAGTACTAATTATTTTGTAGAGGATAAAAATATCTGTGTTTATACAATGAAACAATTTTAGAGGTGGAAAAGATCTCGTAGTCCATTCTTCCCTGATTCTTTTACAACGATGTAGAGTCTGAGACCCAAGGGTGTTATCAGTGTCATATTACGCCAGCTCAAGGCTGGGAATAAGATTTTCTTCTTCACAAGCCAGAGTACTTGTCATAATTCTTACGATAATGTCTTTCCTTTGGAGTGATTCATTGCACAAAAATTTGGTATCCCTAACTTTCCAAGAAATAAATCACTAATAAACAGGTTTCTTCTAAGTGTCCAGTGTCAAATCCAATAAGAGTTTACAAGCAACTGTGAACCTTCTTTGGGTTGCACAGTCTCTTCTTTGACATGTATAAGTCTTATATTAATTGATCATTTATAAGGGAATTTAAAGCTTCCTTCTTCTTGTTAGATTCCCTAAAGTTACTACATTTCAGAAATTTGTTATTGAGAACCATTTCACACACTATAAAGCAATTTCAGAAATTATAGTTTTCTATTAACACATCAATAATAATAAGTGGAGTAATGTCAAAGAAATTTTAAGAATAAAAATATCTCTAGAGACAATTTTGCAAAGCAAATTCCAGTGGAGGAACTTAAGGTCCTATTTCTAGTAAAGCTGATGGTAATGATGACAATGTTGATGATGATGATACCTCAACATCTTGGAAGTAAAGTAAGTTGCAATTTTAGTTAGAAAATACTACAAATTCTAATAATCATAAAGAAAAGTAAATGTATAAGCTGAAAGGTCAGACACTGGCATATATCTTAACAATATCTGCTCCTTTATGTCTCACATACTCTTTTCTTTTCACACACTGTAAGCTTTTTCTAATGTACTTGCAAACCTACAAACCTAGGCCTGAACGGGCTGTAAGAGTAGCTGATGTTGAACTTTATAGTTTTTTCTCTTTATAGCGGGTGAGTAGTAAGTTGTAGCTGGCAGTAAGCCATCTGCTCATTAAATATTTTAAGCCCTGAAATGAAAAGCCTCTCAATATGCTGTGCAGACTTTCCAAAAAACAAGCAAACAAACAAACAACAAACTTCATTACTACACTTACACTGATTTGGCATTTAACAAGGTATGAGCAAAGTTTATGCATTGTAATGAACAAAAAAGCAAGTGACCTCAAAAGGTGAGAGATGGTGCCAAATTCTGAACTGCATCCAAAATAAGAGCATCTTTTCATCTGTAATCTGGTTGATGCAGAATGCATTGGTGTCTCAGCATTTTACAGCTGTGATTCCATCTAAGGAGAGGAATGTTTGCTCTTATGTTTTTTCCATTGTTTGTTATTTTGTTTTTTAATGTTCTTTCTAATTGGGTTTAGTACCTTTATCTGAATTCAATCTGGTTTTTCTTTTTGTTTGTTTTTCTTTCTTTAAAAAAAACAAAACTGCATATTAGCATCCCTTTACGTGCCTGAATTGGAAAAAAAAAATTAACAGTAGTTATAATTTCTCCATAAAGCTCTCAAATTGTATTCTACTGCAGACTCTCAAACAAACAAACCAAAAGAAGGAAAAGTACCATTTAAGAAAACTTGCTGCTTTGAGATTTTCTTTTTAAATTTCTTTCCATATATTTTTGAGCAAATAAGTGATTCAATGATAAACTTAAAAATGTAAAGCTTTTAATTTTTAACCCTCTCCCATGCCATAATTTTTGTCACTGACAGAATTCTTTCTGCCACATCACTGTGTAAAGGGCTGCATTGGGGGTGTACGTTGGCTGAGACAATATGGCCGGTCAAGCTCAATGAGCTGACTCAGTCCATCCCATAGATTGTTAGGGTACCATTTGAATTCTTAAAATAAACCTTTTATTTTATAACAGTTTTAAATTTACAAAAGGTTTGTGAAGATAGTAGAAAGATAGTTCCTGTATGCTTCACAACCTGTTCCCTTATTATTAACATCTTACATTAGTATGGTACATTGGTCACAACTACTAAATACATATCAATACATTATTATTAACCAGTATCCATACTTTATTCAGACATCCTTAGTGTTTATGTAATAAACTTTTCCTGTTACAGGATCCTAACCAAGGGAGCACATTACATTTAATGTGGAGTCATTATATTGCCCTATACTCCTCTAGACTATGACAGTTTCTTATACATTCCTTGCTTTTGATGACCTTGACATTTTTGAGGAATATTGGTCAGACAATTTTCAGCATTTCCCTCAATTTTTGTTTGTCTCTTATCCTCATGATTAGACTGAGGTAATGTGTTTTTAGAAAGGGATAGCACCATTCTCATCACATCCTATCAAGACTACAACCCAATCAAAAAATGGGCAGAAGACCTAAATAGACATTTCTCCAAGGAAGACATACAGACAGCCAAAAGGCATATGAAAAGATGCTCAATAGCACTAATTATTAGAGAAATACAAGTCAAAACTACAATGAGTTATCACCTCACACCAGTCAGAATGGCCATCATCAAAAAATCTACAAACAATAAATGCTGGAGAGGGTGTGGAGAAAAGACAACCCTCTTGCACTGTTGGTGGGAACGCAAACTGATACAGCCACTATGGGAGAACAGTATGGAGTTTCCTTAAAAAACTAAAAATAGAACTACCATATGACCCAGCAATCCCACTACTGGGTATATACCCTGAGAAAACCATAATTCAAAAAGACTCATGTACCAAAATGTTCACTGCAGCACTACTTACAATAGCCATGTCACAGAAGCAACCTAAACGCCCACCGACAGACAAATGGATAAAGAAGATGTAGTATATATATATATAATGGAATAGTACTGAGCCATGAAAAGAAATGAAATTGGGTCATTTGTAGAGATGTGGATGGACCTAGAGTCTCTCAAAAAGAGTGAAGTCAGAAAGAGAAAAACAAATATCATATATTAATGCATATATGTGGAATCTAGAAAAATGGTACAGACGAACCTATTTGCAAAGCAGAAATAGAGATGCAGACGTAGAGAACAAACACATGAACACCAAGGGGGGAAAGGGGGGTGGTGGGATGAACTTGGAGATTGGGATTGACATGCATGCACTGCTATAATGGAATAGATAACTAGTAAGAGTCTGCTATATAGTTTGGGGAAGTCTACTCGATGCTGTGTGGTGACCTAGATGGGACGGAAATCCAAAAGGGAGGGGGTATGTGTATATATATGGCTAATTCAGTTGGCTGTACAGAAGAAACTAGCACAACATTGTGAAGCAACTATACCCCAATTAAAAAAAAAATTACATGCTATCAACATGATGTATGACTACTATTGATATTAACCTTGATCATCTGACTGAGATGGTATTTGTCAGGTTTTTCACTGTAAAGTTACTTTTTTCCCCCCATTTCCATACTGTACTCTCTGGAAGGAAGTCACTATGGGCAGCCTACACTTAAGAAATGAATAGTTATGCCTTACCTTCTGGAGGGCATACTATCTACAAATGTTATTTGAAATTTTCTGCACAGGAGACTTGTCTATTTAATCATTTATTTATATTGGTATAGACTCAGAGATATTTGAGTTATAATCCAACACTGTTATTTACTTTTCTGCTAAATTGTTCCAGCTTTGGCCATTTGGAGCTCTTTCTGTTGGCTCCTATATCCCTTTGACATGTCCTCATTGGGTGTGTGTGTGTGTGTGTGTGTTATCATTTTCTTACTTTCTGGTGTTACCAGATATTCCAGGCTCATCTCCATGTTCTCTACTGTAGCCCTAGAATCAGTCATTTCTTCAAGGAATGCTTGGCTCCTTTTAGTTGAGAGTGACATTAAAAAAGATCTGTATGCTGAATGTACCATCTAGTTTTCATTTGATAAATACAGCAGTGTTTGTCAAACAACATTGTTTTCTGATCTAATAGTGCAACTAATATTAAGATAAATATTCTTCTTTTATTTTTATTTTTATTTATTTATTTATTTTTTCTTGCGTTATGCGGGCCTCTCACTGTTGTGGCCTCTCCTGCTGCGGAGCACAGGCTCCGGACGCGCCGGCTCAGCGGCCATGGCTCACGGGCCCAGCCGCTCCGCGGCATGTGGGATCTTCCCGAAACGGGGCACGAAACCGCGTCTCCTGCATCGGCAGGCGGACTCGCAAGCACTGCGCCACCAGGGAAGTCCAATATTCTTCTTTTAAAAGCCCTTTCCTTATACCTGTTAATATAGAATATACTCAACCTCTAAAAGCTTGGCTTTAGGAAAAAAAGTTCTTTGTGTTTTCTTTAAGAGAAGGGTAATCATTCTGAGATGAGAATAATATTTATAAGAAGAAACTTGCATGCTCGGGTTAGAATTGTCTTCCTCACCTTTCCCCATGTTAGCAGGTAGTTGGCTTTGTTCTCATTACCTCAAGTGAGGAACTGTGTCAGAGCAGAAACCCAAAATAACCTGCCAGTCTCTCTGGGTTTGTGTGCAAAGCACTGAAGGTCTTTGCAAAAGGATAATTATTGGCATTTTCAGGGAGTTTTGACCAGATCATGGAAGAAAACCCTGGAATTCTCTCCCAAACATCCAAAGAGAAAGAGAGAGCTAGAGACAAGAGAGAGAGAAATTATTTTAGAGGATTAGGCAGGGGTGGCACTACAGGGGAAGTGCCCAACAGGTAGTTCCAAGCAGGCAGGGTCCCATGCAACCTGGCAAGATTCCTGGCTCTTACACGTAGTACAAAGTAGCAGAAAACTAACAGGTCTCCAGAACTGGAAAAATAGGTATCTCATTCCTAACCTGCGTGGACCACTTATAAGAGCAGATAACCCAACTTCCTCCTCCCCCTCAATATCCTGACACTATGGAAGATGCTAGGGAAAGAGCAGACACCTGGTGTGGACCCTTACAGGGAGGCCCAGAGTTAGAAAGGTAAGTTGGGCTTTGAAGCACTAAGGCATATTTCTAGCTCATTTGCCTTTGTGGACTAATACTTATACCCACAGTAGCTCTTATATTCTCCTTACTTTGGTTAAGGATTAGAGAAAATCTGTTACCCCTTGAAAGAGATTTATAAGGGATGCTTTTTAAGTACTTGGGATATTTGACAGAAAGAATAGGTGCAGAGTGGTATAGCTTTCTCCTTTCTTTTTCAGGATTATTTAATCTTGGTTGGAAGTCCCAGACTCAGAATTTATAAAGTGCTTTCAGTTCAAAGGGTGACACTGATTAAGGAGGTTGGGTATGTGGTTAAGAACACAGATTTTGATGTTGTCAAAATAACTGCCATAAACAGAAGGCTGCCTAAATTCATATTGGGGGTCCACCATTTTCATGAGCGTTTGGACCTCGGCTTATCTGTGTTTCAATGTCATGTACATGTAAGAAATAAAATAGGGGTACAAAAAGTCCCCACTTCATTATATTAAGAGGAGTGAGTTCATATTTGCAAACAGGTTGGAATATAGCAAGCAAGATGTAAGTGATTGTTAAATAAAGATAAATGACTTGAGCTATAATGATTTGGTGTTATCTTCACGTACACTTCTTTTGTTAGCACAATGCACATAGCATTGCTTTAAAAAAGGAAATCCTTGTCTGAACAATTTAAAGTCCTAACATTGACTAATATTTAATTGGTTTAAAAACTTGGTATCTGAGAATTTTGATTATATCTTTGCTTTTGATTGCTTTAGCATGCTTTGAAAAAGGAAATCCTTGTCTGAACAATTTAAAGTCCTAACATTGACTAATATTTAATTGGTTTAAAAACTTGGTATCTGAGAATTTTGATTATATCTTTGCTTTTGATTGCTTTAGCATGCTTTGAAAAAGGAAATCCTTGTCTGAACAATTTAAAGTCCTAACATTGACTAATATTTAATTGGTTTAAAAACTTGGTATCTGAGAATTTTGATTATATCTTTGCTTTTGATTGCTTTAGCATGCTTTGAAAAAGGAAATCCTTGTCTGAACAATTTAAAGTCCTAACATTGACTAATATTTAATTGGTTTAAAAACTTGGTATCTGAGAATTTTGATTATATCTTTGCTTTTGATTGCTTTAGCATGCTTTGAAAAAGGAAATCCTTGTCTGAACAATTTAAAGTCCTAACATTGACTAATATTTAATTGGTTTAAAAACTTGGTATCTGAGAATTTTGATTATATCTTTGCTTTTGATTGCTTTAGCATGCTTTGAAAAAGGAAATCCTTGTCTGAACAATTTAAAGTCCTAACATTGACTAATATTTAATTGGTTTAAAAACTTGGTATCTGAGAATTTTGATTATATCTTTGCTTTTGATTGCTTTAGCATGCTTTGAAAAAGGAAATCCTTGTCTGAACAATTTAAAGTCCTAACATTGACTAATATTTAATTGGTTTAAAAACTTGGTATCTGAGAATTTTGATTATATCTTTGCTTTTGATTGCTTTAGCATGCTTTGAAAAAGGAAATCCTTGTCTGAACAATTTAAAGTCCTAACATTGACTAATATTTAATTGGTTTAAAAACTTGGTATCTGAGAATTTTGATTATATCTTTGCTTTTGATTGCTTTAGCATGCTTTGAAAAAGGAAATCCTTGTCTGAACAATTTAAAGTCCTAACATTGACTAATATTTAATTGGTTTAAAAACTTGGTATCTGAGAATTTTGATTATATCTTTGCTTTTGATTGCTTTAGCATGCTTTGAAAAAGGAAATCCTTGTCTGAACAATTTAAAGTCCTAACATTGACTAATATTTAATTGGTTTAAAAACTTGGTATCTGAGAATTTTGATTATATCTTTGCTTTTGATTGCTTTAGCATGCTTTGAAAAAGGAAATCCTTGTCTGAACAATTTAAAGTCCTAACATTGACTAATATTTAATTGGTTTAAAAACTTGGTATCTGAGAATTTTGATTATATCTTTGCTTTTGATTGCTTTAGCATGCTTTGAAAAAGGAAATCCTTGTCTGAACAATTTAAAGTCCTAACATTGACTAATATTTAATTGGTTTAAAAACTTGGTATCTGAGAATTTTGATTATACTTTTGCTTTTGATTGCTTTAGCAAATGAGACTATGCCTTAAACATGCCTGTCAAAAATCAGCAAAGTATACATTTATTCTTACGTTCTCAAACACACACATAACACACATACACGCATGCAGGTGCTCGAGTTCATAAAAGAAACGGGTTTGATTGATTTAAAGCTTCCTTCAAGGCTTCTGAATGAGATTCAGATGCCTCAAATTTGACCAAGAGGCAGATGCTAGTCAAAGCTTAGCTTACTTAGAAAAAACACTTTTTCTTGTAAGATGTAAACACCAAAGAGATATAAGTTTTCACTGCTTGGCTGAAATGACTTCCATATCTTGCCAATTAGGAGAAGCTTTGTTTTAAAAGTCCAAGGATAAGAAATTATTTTTCTATGCATTCTTTATAAACACACACACACATGTAAGCATACACACTTCAGGTCTGGAAGCTCTGTGAACAGGCATCTTCACATTCAGGAATTAGAGAAAGCTATCTTCACATAAATGTCTGTGAAGCCCTTTAAAAATCAGTGCTTTAAGTTTTTCAAAGATTTATTTATTTATTTTGGAAAAAAAAAAAGCAAGTACCTCATCAGTTCTCTCACAAAAATCTTCAAATGCTTTTGGGAAATAAATGAATTTTAAACTGTGTTCAGTCATACTTTATTCAAACAAAGCAGTGAAAAAAGCCTTTGAATCAGAACTACTGTTCACCATCATCTGGTTAAAATTATCTCCAGCACCACCTGTCATTATTAATATGCGGGAAAAAGAAAACTACCTTCCACCTGAGAATGTGGCCCATCAGCACATCCGTACTCTGTCTGATCCTAATGGCAGTTACATTTTCAATTCTTCTTGAACTTTCATATATTCGTTGAAGGTAGCTCATGGTTTAATTTAAATTTGTTTTAAGGAACACTTCATTAGCATTTACATCTACCCATGGAAGAAAATCTACAGGTCTTTTACATTTTCTATCTTTAGGTTCTGTTAAATTTGCAAGCTTAACCATTTTGCTTGACTTAAAAAAAAACTGTTATGTTGTTTTGGAAAGTGATAATATGCTGTAGCATAAGTACCAAAGTATCAACTGTTAGACTGATTCTTAGCAGAAACTAGAGATATGTGCTCTAAAAGTCTGGTTCGGAAAATAACTCATAATTAGAAAGAGATATATAAAGTGAGGGCACCCTGCTCAGGCCCACAAAACAGAGATGCACATGTTGACTGAAATCCAGCTTTTAATTTTGGTGATTTCCACTTATGTCAAAATCAATTGAGTTGCATGTCTAATACCCACTTCTTATGGCTTGAGAAGTTTTTCCACAAACTTTCAAAGAACTTATTTTGGAATAGCTCTAGAATGTTCTAGCCTAGATGAATGTATTGCTTGATGTCCAATTGGATCAAAAGAACCATGGATCTACTCTTGAACAAAGTATCTATATGTATAAGATAATAAAATCTTCCTCTTGAGAGGCATAGGAAATATATACGACAGAGAAGCCCCCAAATAGTTCTACTTGCTTATAATTTGTAAGCATAATTATTGACACAAGTTATGTCAAAGAAAGTTACTTTGACACCTACAACATTTCTCAAACATTTAACACCTGGTATGTATTAGTCATGATGTTCTTTTTTGCCTTCTTTAAAATATTTATGTTTTTCATTTTTAATTGAAAAAGAATATGTTTATATAAAGAGGGTTTGCACACACACACACACACACGAACACATATATACCACTAGAACAAACATCCTGAGTGCAAATATCATGGGCAGTTTTGAATGCTGTGGGTATCTCTGTTTGAAGAATCACTTTGTTCTCCCAAATGGGATAAGAGATGCATTAATCAGCTTACATAGCATGTTCATGGAAAATAGAGCCAAAACCCAGCAGAAGCAAGCTCAGGGGGTGTTTGTTTTAATATCGTCTGTGCTGATTTTGCCCAGTTTGTTTATTTACTTTCCCTTCTTTGTAATAAAGAACTTAAAATGGCTTACAAAGGGGAAAGGGTACCACTAAAATAATGAAACTTGGCAGGTACAACCTTGAACAAGCGGAAATTTGCCCCCTTAAATACAACTCTAAGAAAATCTAAAGCATAAATTTTTACTGATATACTTTGGCTCTCACTGATAGGCAGCAGTGATTTGTATTAGTAGATGATAATACTGACTTTGATGTTTACTCATACAGGTACCTATAGTTGAAAAGAGCTATTATTGGTTAGTATCTAAAGACTGTCCTTTTATTTGTGGCTATAATCACTGCGTTTAATGACTATTTGCACACTGTGTCTTAAGAACTTTTTGGTTAATTTTTTTCCTAGGTTTTGACACATCATTTGGCAGAACTGATATGGTGCATTCAATGAGTTCCAGATGAAAGGTTGGATGTAGGGATGATGGTGGACTGGCATCTCACAAGTCTCACAGCCTTTGACATAAGGTCCACAGAATCTCTTTTCAGAAGAGCCACCTAATTCCTTAGCAGTGAGGCATACAGAACATGAAATTGTCATAGGACGTTTCCAACAGCATTTTGCAAGTTTTATTTAGTCTAGTGTACTTGTGAGGCATTAATATAAGAAAAAGTATTAACAAATACGAGAATTTACTCTTTAAGAATTTGCCCACATACCAATGCCGGGGACATGGGTTCGAGCCCTGGTCGGGAAAGATCCCACGTGCCGCGGAGCAACTAAGCCCGTGTGCTAAAACTACTGAGCCTGTGCTCTAGAGCCCACAAGCCACAACTCCTGAGACCACATACCACAACTACTGAAGCCCGTGCGCCTAAAGCCTGTGCTCTGCAACGGGAGAGGCCGCCCAATGGGAGGCCCGCTCACCGCAACGGAGAGTGGCCCCCGCTCGCCGCAACTGGAGAAAAGCCTGTGCGTAGCAACAAAGACCCAAGGCAGCCAAAAATAAAATAAATTAATTAATTAAGAATTTGCCCACATAGATCTCAAAAACAAAACAAAACAAAACAAACAAAAAAAACAAACTGGTTACTACAATGAATGAAATCTCAAAGCCATAAATGGTCTTGAATTTAGGAACTGCAATTTGCATAGCTTATTAAATAGTGCAATGCTTTTCAAATTCTAAAGCAAAGGAGCACTTTATTTCATAGCCAATCTTACTAAGACCCTTACTTCTGTCTGTTTTATCTGTGGCCACCTCATCTTTCTCACCTCCTGGTCAGCTCCCATCTCTGCCTAAATTGAATTATTAAACAGAAGTTCTCATTGAGTTTCTTGGATCCACGGACTACCAGAATACTTTGTATAAGAGAGTAGGCTCTCAACGGTATCAATGCTTTATTACTACATTTGAGATGACAACTTTTATTTATTCCTCAGTGAAGCATTTAGACTCAGCACACATTTTAGTGTATAAATACTTTCCAAATATTTTAATAAAGCAGCTGATGCATTAATATGGAATATGTGCAATAAAAATTGAGAGCTATACATGTAATTGTCTTGGGACTCTGCCTGCCTTTGAATATGCCAGAGATTGACTAATAAGATATATATTAGAAAAAAAGAAAAACAACAGAAAGCATAGTTTAAGAATGGTGGACTAGAAGGATATTTATTCCAGGACCCCAAAATTACATATAAAATTATGTTTGTTCTAAAGAAATAATAAATTCATATTAAGGCAGAAGATATAGTTTTTCAAAAATACACTTTGCTATTATATATTTAGAATTTAGTGTTTTGAGGTCCCATTCAGAAGGCCAAATGTTTTAAACTTTGTGGGCCATTTAGTTTCTGTTGCAACTATTCCACTGTGCCCTTGTAGCCTATGAGAAGCCATGGACAAGAGGTCAATGAATGGATATGGCTGGGTTCCAATAAAACTTTGTTTACACAAACAGACTGAGGGCCAGATTTAACCCTTAGGCTGTATTTCATCAATTTGTGTTTTAAATAAAAAAGAATGAAGAAAGGACAAAATAATATTATTGATATTTTAGTAAAGCTAAGTGAGCTTAAATTGACTTGAGGGACTGTGATTTTACAATGATAGAATTCACCTATTTATCCTTTAGACTAACATTATCCTGATAATTTAAAATTATGAGAATATTTGCTATACAGTGTGGAGAACACCTTCACTTTCTTTAAAGTTTGGGATTTGTTGAGTTTCTATTCTCCTGACAAATATAATGATGGAAGGATGGCCATTCTCTAACAAAAGAAAAGATTTTCTATTTCTCTCTGTGTGTGTGTGTATGTGTGTTCAGTATATTGACCTAATTTTGTCTCCTAATTATAATGGCAGTAAAACCTGGAAGTTATTCTTCCCACCTCCTTCACCCTTTTTCTGCAGTCCAGTCTTCCTCTTGAGTTACTTCCTAAAGAACTCTTACTGTTTTCAACTCCATCATCTTTTGTCTAGACTCCTGCAAAGTCCCCTGATTGGAACCCAACACCCATGCTTCCTGGACACTCCAGCCTCAGTACAGTACTACTTTCAAAAGGCAGAGCTACTCTGCCTACATTCTTTCCCTTTAATTAATATAAAAAGTAACATCCTTCATCAGGCTTCCAGAGCCCTGCCTGACTAGGTTCCTACAATCCTTTCCTGCCTCTCATTTGTACCTTGTCATGCTCTGGACTTTGGTCACAGTAGCTTGCTCTTAGTTCCTGGTACTTGTCATATGCAAAGGTCTTGCCATCAAAAGACCGTTGCATATGCTATTTTGCCTGGAACAGTCTCCCCCCATCCCCTTATCTAGTTAATTTCTATTCAGCTTTCAGAGCTGATCTTAAGCTTCACTTCCCTGGTGAATCCTTCCCTGACCTGAATGACCAGCTCAAGCTTCTCCTATTTGGAGTCTCTTTGTACCATTAGGGCCTGGACTAGGGCGAGGTGCTAAGGATGCACTCACTGTCAGGGCCTTGCCAGGCCCTGACTGTCTTTAGGGAGATAAGAAGAGGTGACCGGGAGCAGAACATCTAATCACATGTAATTCCAGGCCAATTCAGGTTCCACAATAAGGGAATGAGATAGAGGCACCATTCCTCTCTCATCTTAAACCTACATTTTATATTCTGTTGTGGGGTCTCTGGGATCCTTACTGTAAAAACTGTCCCTATAAAACTGACAAAATAAGATCTATAAGGAGGGCTCTGTAATGGAGTGTGATTTTTCTATTATTAAATAAAACACTACTCAATTTTAAACACATTTTTAAGCAGGCATATAGCATTATATTATGGTTTACATTAGCAAAAAATATAAAAAGGACCAGAAGAGGCCTTTGTTATGTGCAATGATTATCATGGTAACACTGAATAAAGCTGGCATGATTTAGAGCCACAGAGATTATTTTTCATTTTCTGAATATGTATAGATTGAATATATTCACCCATACACACATACACACACATACAAACATCTATACATACATCTTATACTGTTATATATTTTGGCAACAATTGCAAAGTTCTCCATCTGGTCTTGCAGCAAAGAGTCCAAACATGCAAGGAGAAAAAATGTATTAGTCAATTAAAATGAACTATTTGGAACAGATTTGATTTCTTTAAAGGGTCATATAATTATATTGACCATGGTCTATATATCCATTCCATCAAAAAGATCTTGGAAATCTTGAAAAAGAAAAACCTTGTTGAGCAGCATTATTTTTCATAGACTAGTTGAGTTTCATGTTGTTTTATCTTTTTGTTCTAAAATTTATTGCCAAAATATTATAACTTTTTAACACCATAACTTTGTACAATGCTCCATAAAAAAGAAAGAGAAAAAGAAAGAAAGATCACCGGAGGGAATATTTGTAAGCAACAGTTACTCTGAGAAATAACTGAGATCATGGAAAAAAATGGAATCAAATATTCAGAGCACCTGGACACAAGCACGGCTGTTGCACTGAGGAATTCCAGAGACACCATTGACATGGTATCCAGTGGTCTCCCCTTATCCACAGTTCAGCTTTCTGCAGTTTCAGTTACCTGCAGTCAACTACAGTCTGAGAAGATTACATGGAAATTTCCAGAAATAAACAGTTCATAAGTTTTAAACTGCTCGCCATTCTAAGTAGCGTGATGAAAATTTGTGCCTTCCCACTCCTTCCAGCCCAGGCCCTGGACGTGAATCATCCCTTTCTTAGTTATCAGACCGATTGTTGTGGTATCACAGTACCTGTGTTCAAGTAACCCTTATTTTACTTAATAATGCCCCAAAGTGCAAGAGTAGTGCTGCTGGCAATTTGGATATTCTCTTACTGTGCCTAATTTATCAATTGAACTTTATGATAGGTATGTATGTATAGGAAAAAACACAGTATTGATATATACAGTTGACCCTGGAAGAACATGGGTTGGAACTACATGGGTCCACTTATATATAGGCAGATGTTTTCCAATAAATATATTGGAAAATTCTGGCAGATTTGCAACAATTTGAAAAAGTTCACAGGCAAACTGCATTACCTAGAAATATGGAAAAATTAAGGAAAAGTTAGGTACGTCATGTATAAAATATATATAGATACTAGTCTACACTTATGTAGGCATAAAGCGAGTTTATTATTTAATAAATAATTAACAATGTGTTAGTTTTCTTACTGTTTTATAACTATGCTTTCAAAGAATTACATTATCATACAGTATGCCTCTCTCTCTTGTAATTGGAGAAGGCTATCATCATAGGTAAGTGTGTTTTGTTAAATGTAACAATGTTTCAAAACTGTATCATGAATATGACTGTAATAATACATGCCATAAAATTTTTATAATGATTTATTCATTTGTGTGTAGGCCAGGCTACCATGGAGCAACTGTATCAGTTATACTAGGCTACCATAAGGCAGTCATATTGCTGCTTCTTTGTTCTTGATGCACAAATTGTTATACCTGTAAATAAATATAAATATTTTTTCACATTATCTTTTCATTTTTGATGTCTAGTGTTTGTAATATGTATAATATCTACAGTGTTTTGTATCATATAATATTGATGTAAATACTGACAGGTGATTCACCTTGTAAACAGTTGATGTAAACTTATGGAATTGATAACTACAGTACTGTAAATGTATTTTCTTTCTTATGATCTTCCTTAATAGCATTTTCTTTACTCTAGCTTACCTTATTGTAAGAATATGGTATATAATATATACAACATACAAAATATGTGTTAATCGACTGTTTATGTTATTGGTAAGGCTTCTGGTCAATAGTAAGCCATTAGTAGTTAAGTTTTGGGGGAATCAAAAGTTATAAGTAGATTTTTGACTGTGTGAGGAGTTGGTGCCCCTAACCCCAGTGTCGTTCAAGGATCAACTGTATAGGGTTTCAACACGCTCCGTGGTTTCAGACTCGGGGTCTTGGAACGTATCCCCTGTGGATAAGGGGGGAATACTGTAATCTCTGGAGTTATGGTCTCTGGAGTTATGTGTTGGCCCTGAAGGGCAGAATTGTTATAAAGAGGTTAGATCATTGTTGTGAAGTAAGACAGAACTTTATCTTGAGCTTGCACAGAATTAAAAGGTAAAAATTAAATTATCAAAAACAAGCCATCTTTCAGCTTTACTAAAATGAACTTTCCAGTCTCATATTTAGTTTGGTTCAAAATGCCAGTGTACTTGTTTCCTCAAAATGCAAGCACCACTCTCCAATGGCAACTTTGCCCCCACAACTTTCACTGATCAGTGTTTCCTGTACAGTCTTTTCCAGCATCTGTTAGAACTAAATGCAGAACGTAAATAATTAATAGAGCTATCATGTTTTTATTTTTCTTTGAAATTATGAAGTCAGTGGAGCAGAAGTCTAACTATACGTGTATCCTGTAAACACACACAGATAACGAGGGTTGAATAATAACTGTCTGTAATAGAAATTTTATGCAATTTGAGCTAAAACAATTTAATTAAAGACATTTCCATTTTCCCATCATATTTCACCATGAATTTAGAGAAGCGAACAAACTATCAGAAGAATCTGAATTGTAAACTTTAGCTAAGATAGACAGTAATGTTATGCACCTCAATATCGAGGGCTGGATAGTTAGTGCCACTCACTTTAACATCTAACTGGATTTCTGGCAATTAGGCTCTCGATAAACATTTGTTGAACTAATCAGCATAAGAATTCTCCTTGAATTGTTTTCATATCTTGGCTATTGTAAATAATGCTGTAATAAACATGGGAGTGCAACATATCTCTTTGATACCCTGTTTTCATTGTTTTGAGGGTATATTTCCATAAGTGAAATTGCTGGATCATACGGTAGATTTATTTATTTATTTATTTAACATCTTTATTGAGGTATAATTGTTGTGTTAGTTGCTGCTGTATAACAAAGTGAATCAGCTATACGTATGCATATATCTCCATATCCCCTCCCTCTTGTGTCTCCCTCCCACCCCTCTAGGTGGTCACAAAGCACTGAGCTGATCTCCCTGTGCTATGCGGCTGCTTCCCACTAGTTATATTTTTGTTTGAGGTACCTCCATATTGTTTTCCATAATGGTTGAACCAATTTACATTTCCATCAACAATATTCAAGGACTCTTTTCTCTACATCCTTGCCAACACTTGTTATCTCTTGTCCTCTGGTGACAGCTATTCTAACAGGTGTGAGGTTATAGATCATTGTGGTTTTGATTTGCATTTCCCAATCATCAGTGATGTTCAGCATCTTTTCATGTAACTATTAGCCATTTAGATATCTTCTTTGGACAAATGTCTACTTAGCCCCTCTGCCCTTTTTTTTTTTTTTTTGCGGTATGCGGGCCTCTCACTGTTGTGGCCTCTCCCGTTGCGGAGCGCAGGCTCCGGACGCGCAGGCTCAGCGGCCATGGCGCACGGGCCCAGCCACTCTGCGGCATGTGGGATTTTCCCGGACCGGGGCATGAACCCGCGTGCCCTGCTTCGGTAGGCGGACTCTCAACCACTGCGCCACCAGGGAAGCCCCTGCCCACTTTTTAACTGGATTGTTTTGTTGTTGTTATTCAGTTGTATGAGTTCTTTATATATTCTGGATATTAACCCCTTATTTGATATATGTTTTACAAAATGTTTTTCTCATTCTATATGTTGCCTTTCAATTTTGCAAACTGTTTCTTTTGCTGCACAAAAACTTTTGTACAAAGGAATATTTTTCATCCTTAAGGAAGAAAGACATCCTGCCATTTGCAGCAACATGGATGGACCCTGAGCATATTATGTTAAATGAGATAAATCATACAGAGAAAGCCAAGTCCTGTATGATATTACTTACATGTAGAATCTAATAAAGCCAAATTTGTAAAAACAGAGAATAAAATGGAGGTTACCAGAGGCTGGGCTGGGGCAGGAGTTGGGGGGCTAGAACAGATTGTTTAAGGGTCCAAATTTAAAATAAGACCTAGAAACCTAATTCACAGTATAGTGAATATAGACAATCATATTGTATTATAATTGTCAAACTTGTTAAGAGACTAAAACTTAATTATTCTGACCTAAACAGAAGGGATGGTTATGTAATGGGATAGAGGTGCTAATTATCACTACAACGGCAGTCATATTACATTGCATTTACTACATCACCCTGCTCAAACTTATCTTGAAAAGTCTATTGAAGGGCTTCCCTGGTGGCGCAGTGCTTGAGAGTCCGCCTGCCGATGCAGGAGACGCGGG
>NW_006773042.1:2835760-2841134 GCF_000442215.2 Lipotes vexillifer
GATCCCACATGCCGCGGAGCGGCTGGGCCCGTGAGCCATGGCCGCTGAGCCTGCGCGTCCGGAGCCTGTGCTCCGCAAATGGGAGAGGCCACAACAGTGAGAGGCCCGCATAACGCAAGGAAAAAAAAAAAAAAAAAAAAAGTCTATTGAAGCTCTAAGTAGTATAAAATAGGTTGCTTCCTTTATCAATATTGGAAGATATAAAATCTGAATATTGGATTCATAAGACATATTCATGTTATTCAATGCAGGTGCCAAAATAAAATTACAAAAAATTTGAATTACATTTATTGAGCACTTACTATGTACCTAGCACTATATTCTTTACTTTAACCAAGGAGTATTTCACATTTAATCTTACAACAACACAATAATGAGTAGGTTCTATTATCTCCCAATTTTATACAAGAGGAAAGAGATTAAATAATTTCCCTAAGGCCACCATCCAGTAAGTAATGAAAAAGGAATATGGATTCTTTCTGAGTTGACTCAGCCTGAGCTTTGCTCAATTAAATTTCTAATAATATTATCACAGTAAACACTGTCTTTTAAAATAAATAAAACATGAAATGTTATACTACCCTTTTGATGCTTTATACCCTTTTGTACCAGATGTTAAGAATATACTTGTTATTCCTATATAATTTTGTAGTTAATAATAAATCAGTATATGTGAGATTGGTTATCCTAAATATTAATGTAGAGATAATTTCGCATTGGATTATGATTAAATTTCCCTGGACCCTGAGTCATTTTTAGAGAGCATTGTCTGGCTTTTCCTTGTAAATGGAGCAACTTGTAAATAGAAAACAGCCCTGAATTTGGAGATGTGGGGATGCGCATGTATGGCTTTAGTTACAAGAAGTTTGGAAAACACATACCTGTGGTAGGATTTTTTTTCTTTTATTTACAGATAATGGTCTTGCATGAAGTTGGTATTAAATAAGATTACAATAAAGTTTTTTTTAATTTAGTCAGACTAAAATCTCTGTAGTTCTCAACTGTATGAAAAACCCTTTAGTCTTAAATTAATGAAACTTATTCTTAGTCCTGATTTATTTTGTTGTTGGATAATTCTAGAAGAGGAAAAGGAATTTACCTGGTGATCGTTATAGACTCTTATACAGGTTGCTTACTGTGAAATCAAAAGGAAGAATTACACCTGATATGTTCATAAACTTTCCATTGTGTTCCGGGATCTTGTAAGTTTTCCTTAATACACTTAAAACAGTAAAATAAAGTTGACTCTCAGATATTGAATACTGCTGCTATGACAGTGCTCATTATATATTCATCCTAATTCTGCATTTCTTATCATAAAAGCAGACCACCCTGTGGTTACGTAGAGATGTCATTGTACCTTTTTAAATTAAAAAATTGTAATAATGAATATGCTATCATTACTCATACCTTTTGTTAACATTTCTATTCTACTTTTAGGGGATTCTTTCTAGAGAATCATAGTTTAAAATGTTTCATATTTTGAGATGCAGAGCTTTTCATAAGAGTTGAAAGGAAACAAATTACAAAATCGTTGACTTCCATTAAAATTTTTCATAGACAATTTTAGTCGATTTTTAGAAGATTTAACAACTCACTGATTTTTTTAATTCTGAGCTTAAATGAATTCTCATTTTGACTCCATATGTTACTTTGAGAAAGATTACAGTATGCCTGCAGTGATAGGATCTTTTTTTACATGTCTTATTACATGTTGCTGTGGGTCTCCACTGAGAAGACCTATTTTAATTCTCATTTTCAGACTCTCTCTTGAGAAGTAGAGCCGGAATTTGCTTTCAAGGTCACAGGATTTGATGGATGAGGAGTACTAGCAGAGATCCCAGTTTCTTTCCAAATTGAAAGAACAACAGAAAAGAAGATTAACCTGTCCCAATTAAGCAGAAATGAGGCCAAGCGCAGGTGACCTTTTAACAACTGAGCACTATAATTTTAAAGCTGAATTACTGTTGCTTCTTTATTTTTCAAGCTTGTTGTGACTGCATACTAAAAGTAGCTTATGTTTTATATAAAACTTTCAACTCTTTGCCACTTAGACTAGCTTGTTCTCTCACTGAGCGCCATATTATGAGTTTCAATATCACAGTTAGCTATAAGTGACCCTCACTTTATAAAACTTGGAGAATTTATTTGCCTTAGATCAAGGATCAAGGTTCCTGGGTGCCATCCAGGAATTTGTGCACGAGTTGGGATTCTTAATGCAGTTGCCAATTACTGTCCCGCAAATGTGTAAAACATTACACTTATCCCAACAATAAAGATAGCAAGCCTATTAAAGAAGTATGATTTATGATTTATAAATAAAGAGAATGTACAGGAAATATTGATATCTGTGAGTCTGTTTTCATAGAAGTCTTTCTTTTGTAACAGGAATCATCACTCTGCTGGCTGATTTTCTTTGCTGACAGGCTTCAATCACTTTACTTTCTCACATTTCTGGCTCAGAGGTTCAGCATAAAACTGTTTTGCAGAGTTGTGGAATATATGCTCAAGATTTTCTTCTTAAGATTCACTTTACTTCCATTAGGCAGATTTCAATCATAAGTCAGTATATTTTCTGATATCTGCAAGTCATAATATCTATATTATATATTTTCTCCAATGTAGTTCTCAGTTATTTAATAAGTACATAGATGTACATATTAAAATATGGCAAATATTTCTTAAAAAAATGATTTGTCAGCGAAGTCCTCTTCCCTAGAGTCCCAAATAAGCATACAGTAAGATAAAGTAAAAGAACAACCCAACCAAAAAATGGGCATAAGACCTAAATAGACATTTTTCCAAAGAAGACATACAGATGGCCAACAGACACATGAAAAGATACTCAATATCACTAATTATTAAAGAAATGCAATCAAAACTACAATGAGGTATCACTTCATACCAGTCAGGATGGCCATCATTAAAAAGTTTACAAGTGGGCTTCCCTGGTGGCACAGTGGTTGAGAGTCCGCCTGTTGATGCAGGGGACGCGGGTTTGTGCCCGGGTCCGGGAAGATCCCACATGCCACGGAGCGGCTGGGCCCGTGAGCCATGGCTGCTGGGCCTGTGCGTCCGGAGCCTGTGCTCCGCAGCGGGAGAGGCCACAACAGTGAGAGGCCCGTGTACTGTAAAAAAAAAAAAAAAAAGTCTACGAGTAACAAATGCTAGAGAGGGTGTGGAGAAAAAGTAACCCTCCTATACTGTTGGTGGGAATGTAAATTGGTGCAGCTACTGTGGAGAACAGTATGGCAGTTCCTTAAGAAAACTAAAAATAGAGTCACCATATGATCCTGCAATCCCACTCCTGGGCATATATCCAGAGAAATCTCCATATTGAAAAGATACACGCACCCCAATGTTCATAGCAGCACTATCTACAATAGCCAAGACATGGAAGCGACCTAAGTGTCTACCGACAGATGAATGGATAAAGAAGATGTGGTACATATACACAATGGAATATTACTCAGTCATAAAAAAGAATGAAATAATGCCATTTGCAATAACATGGATGGACCTAGATATTATCATATTAAGTGAAGTAAGTCATAAAGAGAAAGACAAATATCATATGATATCACTTCTATGTGGAATCTAAAAAATGATATAAATGAGTTTATTTATTGGGCTGGCCAAAAAGTTCGTTCAGGTTTGTGTGTAATCTTATGGGAAACCCCAAATGAACTATTTAGCCAACCCAATACAAAGAAGAAATAGACTCACAAATATAGAAAACAAACTTATGGTTACCAAAGGGAAAAGGTGGGGGGAGGGATAAATTAGGAGTTTGGGACTGACAGATACACACTACTATATATAAAATAGATAAACAACAAGAACCTACTGTATAGTACAGGGAGCTGTATTCAATATCTTGTAATAGCCTGTAACAGAAAAGAATCTGAAAAAGAATATATATAACTGAATCACTTTGCTGTACACCTGAAACTAACAAAACATTGTAAAGTAACTAAACTTCAACTTTTAAAAATGGCTAAAAAAAGTGTAGGCAAAAAGTACTAATAAAGATGTATTAGGAAGTTTATTGATTAAAAGAATTTTGTTTACAAAAAGAAATACTTCAAAACTTTGATGTGAAAGAAGATTATAATACTGAACTGTCAGGATGCTTGTCCTAGATTAGTGGAGTCAGTCAACCTCAGTTATGTAAAAGTGGTATTCCCTATCGAATATTTGTAACTACTTTCAGTTTTGGAAGCTCCAGTATAAAGCTATGAACATGAAACACAAATTAGGGATCTTACATGGGGGATGTGATGCTTTTTGTCCTATGGGAGAGGTTAGTATTTGGGGAAAAGGATGAAAGGTACATACCCTGAAGTAAATGTGTACAGCCTATTAAATATTTTTTGCTAAGTACTAATATTTAAATTAGTGACTCTACTGGTTAAAAAAAAAAAAAAACTCAAACAAATTAACAACATAATAAGATACTCTCTAAAGTTAAGCTTAGCTGATTAAAAGACTGAGAGTTCTGCTGGATTATGATGTTTTTAATCTCTTCAAACAGTATACTGTCTGTCATCACACGTGTTCTCTCACTCCCTCTTTACTTCTTTCTCTTCCCTTCCACCCTTCTCTCAATTTGTTATTATGTTCCAAACTTGAGAAGCATAATCTGCATCTCCTCAATTGATTAGGAATTTGGAAGGAAATGAATCTTTCCATATATATGCATGTATCTACACACACACACACACAAACACTTTTCAAAGAGTTATATATAATTATGCTACACTAAAGACAAAATTCTATATGTGCCCAGAAGTTTTGTAGGGTCACCTTACACTTTCAGTACTTTTCTAAGTCAGGTTGATTTTGGCAGATCAAGAAATCGGAAGTGTTCTGTGATTTCTCAGAAGCTTTAGACATTGTCTCTGTATAGCACAAGATCACATCTTGTGTAAATATGTAGCATAAAGAATTCAACTAAATCCAGCATCATGACAGACTGAATATATATGGCCTTCCTCCTAGTACCAGTACCTAGAAATATTGAATAAAATTTGACTTTAAAAAATTTAGAAACACACTGCTGAGAACTAAAGGGAAAGTTTTAGGTATTAGAAACCCAAAGGAACCACCCAGAATGCTGCAAGAGAAATTAAATAGCGGGAAAATAAGAAAGTGTGGTTAAGTGAAATAGAAGCTATAAAAATAGGTCCAACATACATCTAATAGGAACTCTAGATGGTGAGAATAGATGGAATAAAAGGAGGCAATAATCATTCAGAAATGGTCAATCATTTTCTAGAGGTGAAGAGAGACATGTGTTGCGCTTCCCTGGTGGTGCAGTGGTTGAGAGTCCACCTGCCGATGCAGGGGACACGGGTTCGTGCCCCGGTCCGGG
>NW_006773042.1:2841226-2853519 GCF_000442215.2 Lipotes vexillifer
AAAGGAGTGAGAGGCCTGCGTACCACAAAAAAAAAAAAAAAAAGAAAGACATGTGTCTTCAAGTTGAAGTAACATGCCAAGTTTGAATTATAACAAAATATGTCACTTTTAGAGAATCATGGTGAAATTTTAGAACATAAACAAAAAATCCTTAAAAGCAAAGAAAAAGCATGCCATCTATATAGTAATGATGAACAGACTGACAGCAGGTATCTCATCAGCAAAAATAAGGGATAAATACAATGAAATATCTTAATAGTTAGGAGTGAAAAGAATTTTTAACCTATCAGCTTTGAATTCCGTACCCTGCACAACTAGCCCTGAAAAGAATGAGAGCTAACTAAAGACGTTTTCAAAGACAAAAATATATTACCATTTACAGACCCTCACTTAAGGAACTTTTAAAGGATGTACTTTATTTATTTATTACTTTTGTTTATTTATTTTTGGCTGTGTTGGGTCTTCACTGCTGCATGCGGGCTTTCTCTAGTTGTGGCGAGGAGGGGCTACTCTACGTTGCAGTGCATGGGCTTCTCACTGCAGTGGCTTCTCTTATTGCAGAGCACTGGCTCTAGGCACACGGGATTCAGTAGTTGTGGCACACGGGTTTAGTAGTTGTGGCTCGCAGGCTCAGTAGTTGTGGTGCACGGGCTTAGTTGCTCCGTGGCATGTGGGATCTTCCCAGACCAGGGATCAAACCCGTGTCCCCTGCATTGGCAGGCAGATTCTTATCTACTGAGCCACCAAGGAAGCCCTTAAAGGATGTACTTTAGTAAGAAGAAAACTGAACTCAGAATGAAGGGACAGAATGGAAGAAGCAACTGTGAGCAATTAAATCATTCAACTTACTGATTAATGTAAATAAACATACATTGTTAAAAGCAAATGGCTAATACGGGAGAGTTTTTAAAAAGTGAAACTAGAAAACTAAGTAATGATAATATAGGGTGGGGTGCGTGAACGTTAAGGTTAAAGAATTTTCATTCCTCATATTATTTGGAAAGAACAAAGTGATACTGAACAACCATAGGTCTGTTAACTAAGTAAACATGTGAAGAGTAAACCTGGAAAAACTACAAATAGAATACACAGCTTCCAAATCATTGGAAGAGGAAAGGGGAAATTAAGAAACCTCACAAGTCCAATATGAAGTAGGACAAGGGATAAAAGCAAATAAAAAAAGAACATAGTGCATAAACACACACATCTACATGTAGATTCACATAAAATTATCATTTATATCAATAATTATAATAAATATAAACAAACGCCTCTTGAAAGATGGAGCTCTTTAAAATAATAATAAAATAAAATCCAGCTATACATTATTTGTAGAAGACACACTTTAGCAATATGACCTAGAAAATTTTACATGAAAGGGGTGAAAATAAGTTGTATTATACCGATTCAATGAAAGCTGATGAAACAATATTAACAGCAGGGTAAATAAATTTGAAGAGGGAACGCTCTCTCTTCATAATGAAAACATGAATCATAAGACAAACTTACAGAACAGTATCTGTTATAAGTAAAATTATTCAGAATATAGATAATATCATCACTTTGGTGTCAAGATGTTTTTTTCTATTCTCTTTAAGCTGTCATTTGCCATTACTACTCTACTTATAATCATGACAGAACAAGATTTTTAACATGACACTTATCCACAGTTTTTTTTGCAGATTGTATGCAAAAGATTTGCAATCTTATTATCTTTTGATATCATGTCATATTTTAATGTAAATGTGCTAATGCAATTCATGTTTCAATGCACCAGCAAGTTGCTTTGTTCAAAGACACAAGTGAGCCACAGAGCCAGGCACTGGCTTTTTTGTGAACTTTGTTCAGGCCACTGAAGTCACAAACATAGGACTGATCCCGCAAGGTCTAGGTTAATTTTTTCTTTTTATTAATCTCTGGGGACTCTTTCTCCCTTCATTTCAGTGGCTGATAAAGCAGTAATGTTTAGAATACATTTTCTAAAATATATTATCAGAGGGATATTAATGTATCCACTTTTTTTTAATATATAAATTTGTGTATTTATTTATTTATTTTTGGCTGCATTGGGTCTTCATTGCTGCCTGCAGGATTTCTCTAGTTGCGGTGAGTGAGGGCTACTCTTCCTTGTGGTGCGTGGGCTTCTCATTGTGGTGGCTTCTCTCGTTGTGGTTGTGGATCATGGGCTCTAGGCACACGGGCTTCGGTAGTTGTGGCACACGGGATTAGTCGCTCTCCGGCGGCATGTGGGATCTTCCTGGACCAGGGCTCAAACCCGTGTCCCCTGCATTGGCAGGTGGATTCTTAACCACTGTGCCACCAGGGAAGTCCCAAATGTATCCACTTTATACTTGCCTTTGGTGATCAAAAACTAGAAAGGCGGTCAACATTCACTACAGATCATTAAATTGCATAGGCCATTAGTCTGGTAGCCTGACCCGGAGGTCTGAGTCAGAAGTCATGAGGACTTATGGAAGGAAGTCATTCAGTCTCAGCAATGGTTAGAACTTTATGGTAGGGATCAAGGCTCTGACTGGCCCCTTTTCTGCATTTGATCACTTGAGACTATGCTCAGACTTCCAAACATGTTCCCAGCAGGCAGCTGTGAGGGTCAGGATTACACATTTCTTTCTGGTCCTCAGCTTTGAGGGTAGGAGGACTGGGTCCCATGCAAATTTCCAGTTTTATAGGCTATACTGCATTGCTTAGGTACAGTTTTAAAAGGTGATAACTCAATTTATTAAAGTAACAATTTAAACAGAAAATTTAGGATACAAAACAATGTGTAAAATATGTAATCATTTCCATTAAAAAAAAAAAAAAACTAGAAGAGGGGAAAGACCATGAATGTACATATTTGGACTGTATTTACTTAAGTACCTCTGAAAGGATAACCGTGGATTCCCGAGAAGAGAACTGGATGGCTCGGGAAAGGGGTGGGACAGAGATTTTTCCATTGTATATTTGTTAATTCATTTTAATAAGCATGTACTTTGATGCAGGAACTCTCTAGCTAGAAATTTTCCCTGTGGATAGAGACATATTCCAAAATACAAATTCAAAACAATATTCACTATAATAATGTTATTAACAGGAAAAAAATACTAGAGAAAAATTAAAAGTAAAGGGAGAATCCCCAAAACATTAGAGTCCTACATTAGTTTCTGATGCCACCTGACAATATCAGAATTCTAGATGGTATTTTTTTTTCTATACCTTTTTTCATTTTTCTTCTTGCAGAGTAGGTTATTTTAAATGTAAGCATATTATGCCCCATTAATGATAATGGGTGTGGTACAGACATGAACAGATAAGTACAGTATTCTCTCAATGGGTCATTTAGTTTGCAATGAATGATGTACAGACCGCACAGCATATTAATAGCTGCAGTCCTACATCTGTTCCCTTCATCCAATACCCTTCTTCAATTTCCTTTGAGAATGCACAAAACAATGACACACTTTTCAATTCTGACTACTGTCAAATATCCTGCTAGAGTTTCAATGAAAAAAGAATGTTAAACCTGGTACCAATTTATTTAGATTTGCTTTGGTTATTTTACATTCTACTTTAAAATAATTAAGTCACAAAATAGTCCTACAGAATGGTTCCTTGCTCGTATGGCTTATTTACTTCTTAAATGACTGTAATATTTCAATAAATTGCATGCTTTATTTTTACAATGAAATTCCATAGAAATGCAGGCAATAAATCGACATAAGCTATACTAAATACAGAGCTCTGAAAATAGAATTCTTTTAAGCAAATGTGACACGGAAGCAACTTATGTTCCAATTTAAAGCCTATCAAAAGACAAAGCATAAATACTTCTCATACTGCAAAAAATGTAATTTTCTAAAAACCAACAAATTTCATCTCTTTAGCATCTTACAATATTAAAAAATTATGCACCTTTCAGGCACACAGGTTACTGAGTAACTGATTAACAAAGTGGACTTGGCTATAAAATGAAGAATGAAGTGTGCTCCCCACACACTGCAGAGGTATACTAGGGACTCTAAAGGAAGGCACCAGGTCTTATGTATCTGTATGCTAAGCGCCTTGCTTGGTAGCTGGCAATGAAAGTTATTAACACTATGAATGCATGTGTATCTGGAGCCATAGCAAGTAATACTGTAATTGTTGAAAGTGGATGTTAATAGTATTACATATCTCCTGTGGAATAACTTGAGAAATCAAGATCTCCATATCATAGCATGGCTTAGCCTCAGAATAAGACATTTCTAGAACATTAGAGAAGAAAGAGA
Source organism: Lipotes vexillifer (assembly GCF_000442215.2). Lineage (NCBI taxonomy): Eukaryota > Metazoa > Chordata > Mammalia > Artiodactyla > Lipotidae > Lipotes > Lipotes vexillifer. Next base: position 2,845,495 of record NW_006773042.1, read on the forward strand.
ATTCAGAGATCATCTAACCCAGCCTGTCACAAATTACTATTCTTTTGTAAGATTCTCTGAGGAAAAAAAAGGATGTGTAGTTAGATAAGTGTAGAAAATATTGTACAATGCATGTAGATTCACACACATATAATGGCTTTGAGAGGTCTACGCTTAAAAGTTAAACAAGACTCCCATACATACTTGTTTATCTTTCTTTAATCTAGCACTTCTGTAACTTATTTCACTTTCATTTTTTAACACCTTGCACAATCAGGGCTTGGGAGAAGACAATTTGAGAAATGACAAGGAGATTGATTCTTGGCTTCTCAGGAAGGAAACTGAGGCCTAGAATATCAAGTTATTTTAGCATGGTTACTAACTAGAAACTGGCTGAGGAAGATATAGAGTCTAGACACTTAGTTTCAGTCAGTGTTAATTCTAATATATAGTCCTACTTCTTATGGAGGTAGTATATGCAGAGTAGTCCTATGAAGAGTTGCAAGTTAACCTAATCCAAAACATAAATAGTATAAATTAAAATAAATTCACTGAGAGTTTCCAAAGTCCCAGGTACCTATCTAAATGTTTTAAATATATCGACTCAAGTAAATCTCTATTTTATACCACATTCCACAATAAATAAGAGATATTAGAGACCCAAGAATTAACCGACAAACCAGTTAAGTACCAGAAAAACAGGAGAAATCTTTCTACAATATTTAAGTGGAGAGGATATTTTTAACTATAAATTATATCACAAAAGCTATCGTAAAAACAGAGGTTAAAATCAAACAGCAACAAAATTTAGACTCAAATAAAGGTCTAATATTCATAATGTGTAAAACAGTTTTACAAATCAACAAAACAGACAACTTACAGGAGAAATGAGCAAAACACATATAAGCAGGCTAATGGTCAATAATCATATGCAATGATATTCACTGCAAATTCTAAAGTGAAACTAATATATCCATGTATTGGATCAACCAAATTGATGAAATCCACTATGGGCAAGTGCAGACACAAATGGCACTCTTCATACCTAAATAATTTTAAACTGTGCATACTCCACGGCAGCCAAACCGCACGTTAGGAATGTACTCTGCTGAGATCTGGGGGTCAGCTGGTCGAGAGCTATCATTATACAGTTGACCCTTAAGCAGCATGGGTTTGAACTGCATGGGTTTCCTCATAAGCAGATTTTTCTCAATAAATATCTTGGAAAATTTTTTCGAGATGTGCAACAATTTGAAAAACCTCACAGACAAACCACAATGTCTAGAAATATTGAAAAAACTTAAAAGGTATGTCACAAATGCATAAAATATATGTAAATTCTTGTCTCTTTTTTCATTTACTATCATAAAATACATGCAAATCTATAATAAAAATGGTAAAAGTAATCAAAACCTAGGCACAAAAAGACTTACAGATTTTACAATACATGGCACTATCGCAGTCCAGATAAATAACATAAAGAAGCAAACATACGGTATAAAATAATTGCATAAAATTAACTGTAGTAAAACTGTATTCGTGTAGCAATTTTATAGCCACCTCTTGCTGCTATTTTGATGAGCTTCAATGTTGCCAGTGTCTGCTTAAAGCACCCTGTGATGCTTGTCATTTCCTTATGAACAGTTCATCTCTCCAGTAACTTTTGTATCAAAGTAAAAAGTGATCTCTCATGATTCTCATGTAGTTTTCATTGTGTATAGTGCAATACCGAAAATCTTGAATAACACTGTGGGGCCCATATGAAGTGCCACTAGTGATGTGGAAGTGCTCTCACGAAGCAGAGAAAAGTTATGACATTACAGATAAAAGTTGAATTGCTTGATGAGTACCATAGATTGAGGTCTGCAGCTGTGGTTGCCTATCATTTGCCATTTCAAGATAAATGAATCCAGCATAAGAACCATTGTAAAAGAAGAAAAGGAAATTTGTAGAGCCATCACTGTAGCTACACGAGCAGACGAGAAAACCTTGCACTTTTTGCAAAATGCCTTTTTTACCTTGTATTAAAAATCCAGCTTTTATGTGGGTGCAGGATTGCTATAAGAAAGGCCTACCTATAGACTAATATGACTCTAGAAAAAGCAAAGTCATTATATGACAACTTAAAGCAAAAGGAAGGTGAAGGAGCTAAAGCTGGAGAATTTAATGCCAACAAAGGATGGTTTGATAATTTTAGAAAGAGGTTTGGCTTAAAAAATGTCAAGATAATAGGAGAAGCAGCTTCTGCAGACCAAGAGGCAGCAGATGAGTTCCCACATGACGATAAGAAAATCACCTAGGAGAAAGGATATCTGCCTGAACAGGTTTTTAATGCAAATCAAAGTGTATTTTCTGGAAAAACACTGCTACAAAGGACATTTATTAGTATGGAAGAGAAGCTAGCACCAGGATTTAAGGCCAGAAGGGATAGGCTAACTCACTAGTTTTGTGTAAATATAGTCAGGTCTATGATCAGGGCTGCCCTTATCTATCCGTGAGCCTTGAAGGGAAAAATAAACACCAGCTACCAGTCTTGCAGTTGTACAAGGCCTGGACAACGAGAACTCTTTTTCTGGATTGGTTCCATCCATGCTTTGTCCATGAAGTCAGGAAGTACCCTGACAATATGAGACTACCTTTTTAAGTTCTTTGGTATTGGATGATGCCCCTGGCTACCCCAAAACCCCCGAGTTCAATACTGAAGGCATCAAAGTGGTTTACCTCCCCGCAAACACAATATCTCTAATTCAGACTCGAATCTGGGGGTCATAAGGACCTTTAAGGAGCATTACAACCGATACTGTGTGGAAAGGACTGTCAATTCTATGGAAGAGAACCCCATTAGAGAGAACATCATGACAGCCTGGAAGGATTACACCACTTGAAGGTGCCATCGTTGTTACAGAAGAAACTGTGGAGGCCATCCAGCTCAAAATGATCAATTCCTGCTGTAGAAAACTGTCCAGATGTTATGCATGACTTCACAAGATTTACAACAGAGCTGATCAAGGATATCATGAAAGAAATTGTAGATATGGCAAAAAAGGTAGGGGGTGAAGGGCTTTAAGATATGGATCTTGGAGAAATTCAAGAGCTAACAAATATCACACCAGAGGATGTAACAGAAGACAACTTGATGGAGATGGGTGCTTCCAAACCAGTGCCAGACAATGAGGAAGAAGATGTAGAAACAGCAATGCTAGAAAACAGACTGACATTAGACACTCTGGCAGAAAGGTTCCAATTATTCAAGACTGCTTTTGACTTCTTTTACGACATGCACCCTTCTATGATATGGGCACTGAAACTAAAGCAAATGCTGTACAGTTAATAAACTTATCAATTGTATATGTGTGTGTCTTGGGGTGAAATTCTAGTAACTGTATGGCAAGAACTCTATGAGATGTTTTCATGTTAACATCGGCATTAACGTCTAAGTATTCATTGTGTGGAACACTATGTACAAGACTTTTATTGAGGTGGATAACCTATCCTTACACAGGCATAAGGTGAGTGATATTTAATATAAAATTAATAATGTATTAGTTTTCTTACTGTTTTATAAGTGTGCTTTCAAAGAATTACATTACCATACAGTATGCTTCTCTCTCTCTCTCTCTTATAACTGGAGGAACTGTTTATCAGCCGATCATCACAGGCAAATTGTCATTTTAAAAAAATGTAACAATGTTTCCAATACTGTATTATGAACATGACTGTAATACTGTATGCCATAAAAATTTTGTAATGATTCATTCATTAATATATTGGCTAGGCTACTGTGAAGCAATAATATTGATTACACTAGGCTACTATAAAGCAATCATATTGTTGCTTCTTTGTTATCAATGCATACATTGTTTTACCTGTAAATAAATATGAATTTTTCACATTATCTTTTCATTTTTGCTGCCTAGTGTTAATATGTATTACATAGTATGTTATACATAGTATGTTAGTATGTATAACATCTACAGTGTTTTGTATCATATAAGACAATATTGATGTCAGTACTGACAGATGATTCATCTGGTGAACAATGTAAACTTATAATATGTAAAAATACAATACAATACTGTAAATTTATTTTCCTTAACATTTTCTTAATAACATTCTATTTTTTCTGGCTTACTTCATTGTAATAATACAGTATACAATACGTACAACATACAAAATATATGTTAACTGGCTGTTTATGTTATTGGTAAGGTTTCTGGTCAAGAGTAGGCTACCAGTAGTTAAGTATGAGGGAGTCAAAAGTTATACATGTGGCTTCCCTGGTGGCGCAGTGGTTGGGAGTCCGCCTGCCGATGCAGGGGACGCGGGTTTGTGCCCCGGTCCAGGAGGATCCCACGTGCTGCGGAGCGGCTGGGCCCGTGAGCCATGGCCGCCTAGCCTGCGCGTCCGGAGCCTGTGCTCCGCAACGGGAGAGGCCACAACAGTGAGAGGTCCCCGTACCGCGAAAACAAAAACAAACAAACAATCAAACAAAAAAGTTATACATGGATTTTAACTATGTGGGGGATTGGTACCCCAACCTCCAAGTTGTTCAAGGGTCAACTAAATTCATATGTAAATAGATAAGAGATTTTTTGTTGCAGAGCTGTATTAACAAAAAACCAAGAATAATGGAACAATCACCAAAAAGGGAAAATTAAAATAAATTTTGGTACATTAAGGCAAATGGAATACTATGGTGACATAGAGAGTAAGAGCTTTATATGTATTGACATTAAAACTGCCCAAAATGTATTGAGGGCGAGAAGCAACAAGCAGAAATAGATACACATTATTATTTTAAAGGTGCACGCTTGGTGACACTTGCGTGTACATGTGTGGGTATACCTGAAAGCAGAAAAACGTTGTCACTTAAAATATAATGCCTGATGCTTCTTCTGTTACAGTGTCTCCACCCCTTCACCATCCTCTACCACTCTGCCATGCTGCATCTCACTTAAAAAAACAAAAAGTTCGGATGAATGGATAAAGAAGATGTGGCACATAGATACGATGGAATATTACTCAGCCATAAAAAGAAACGAAATTGAGCTATTTGTAATGAGGTGGATAGACCCAGAGTCTGTCATACAGAGTGAAGTAAGTCAGAAAGAGAAAGACAAATACCGTATGCTAACACATATATATGGAATTTAAGAAAAAGAAAATGTCATGAAGAACCTAGGGGTAAGACAGGAATAAAGACACAGACCTACTAGAGAATGGACTTGAGGATATGGGGAGGGGGAAGGGTAAGCTGTGACAAAGCGAGGGAGAGGCATGGACATATATACACTACCAAATGTAAGGTAGATAGCTAATGGGAAGCAGCCGCATAGCACAGGGAGATCAGCTCTGTGCTTTGTGACCGCCTGGAGGGGTGGGATAGGGAGGGTGGGAGGGAGGGAGACGCAAGAGGGAAGAGATATGGGAACATATGTATATGTATAACTGATTCACTTTGTTATAAAGCAGGAACTAACACACCATTGTAAAGCAATTATACTCCAATAAAGATGTTAAAAAAAAGAAAAGAAAAGAAAAGAAAATCTAGTGAGGGGTCTGTCCAGACTGCACTGAAGGAGATAGGGCTTTAATTTTTTTTTAGATTACTAAGCAATCTCAGAAAGCTTTTAGCCATGGGGCCAATCAGGCTGAAGGGATATCTGTTACATTACATGTTTGTGTATATACTTATATACAAATGTCTACAAGGGTGCATGCCAACTTAACATTAATTCTGAGGATTGGGGTAAACGGGGCATCTTTCCCCCTTTTTTTTTTTGTAGTAAACTCGCTGCTATTATAATTAAAATAAATATTACTAATTTCTAAAAGACATAAAGCCAAATATGCAAAAGGGAACTCTCAGGCTTTTCTCTACTGTCACCATAATGGTTTTCCGTCCAAGTGTTTTCCTGATGAACACTGTTTACAAGTGTCAGTGTTTCTCTGAATTATAAACTACTCATTTTCCACTTATTTTCCCTAAGTGCTCAAAACCATTTAAAAAACTAGAACTTTATTTGTATTTCCTAAATGTGTTTACACTTCAGCTGGTAGTACCTTTGTTTTCAAGTGTTTCATCTCAAATTCCTTCTTAACTGACAAGGGTCTGTACACCCTTGTACACATCTGTGAGAGCTGGGCAACCCATGTTGAAGGTCAGCCTATTCGCAGGCACCCAGCATCTTCATAGGGACTATTTCCAGACAATAAGGACATTCATACTTATTAACAATTAAATATTCATTGTTTCTCAATGAGGTCCGTCATGAATATTATATGTGTATCAGAACATGACCAAGTCACCAGCAGAGGTAAAATTCAAAACTTCATAAACCTCATTTCAACATACACAATAGTGCTAAGTTGACCATGTGTGTTCAATTTTAATAATAAAAACAATCTAAATAGATACAGGTGAACAGAGGTAGGTTGATAAATAGATAAAATTGGATTGCCTGTGTTTCATTCTCTACTTCTGGTAACTGTGTGCTGTCAAGGTGGGGAGGTTATATCTATGGAGATACTTAAATGCAGCGTCCAATAATTAAAGAGAACACCATTTATTTTGAGTGCTATTAAGTTGTCTAGAAAGACATTGAATGGTAATAGAATTATGAGTTACTCTTATCATTCCAGTTCATGACAAGACACCACCTTTCCACTCATGTCATGCGTCCTACTAGAAGAACAATAACAATCATTCAATAATTCTGAGCATGTTTTCAGAAAATAAGATCCTCACTACACTAATTTTTACCTAACAGAAAAATGCATTGTCATTCATAAGATTTTTCAGATTTAAAAATTAGACCATTCATTTTAGCCTATATCAATAGATTTTCAGCTCTTAAGCTACAACCAGAAATCAGGGTTGTTTACCTACATAATGTCATTCACCTCAAGCAATACAAAAATTATCGCTTATATCACATATTAAGTCAAGACTCTTACATGTTTATATTTTATAGTACAACCATAGGAAAACTTAGTACTTGCAATAACATTCTCTGTATAAAACATGGCATTTCCCAATTCACTCTATGCTCATAATTCTATTTATATTACTGTCATATTTATATTCAGAGAATTTGTCTAAATTAAGACAAGTGAATAAAACTTTTTATGATGAAAACTAGACACAAATATCTTTTTAATATAATCACCATGCACACTATACACAGGTCTCAACGTAGTCGAGATCTAAGTCACAATCTAGTCTACATGTGCCCATGAAAGCACGTAAACCAGTAATTCTGAAAGAAACACTGAATTAAGTATATTGACATAATTAGGCTTTTCTGGTTTATTCAGGAACAATCTTTGGCATAGCCACTGGATAACATATTTACTGGATTATGTTGATCCTGATTTTCTGGCTTTGAAGTTATTTTGTCCTTTATTTCTTAGCTTATTCCCAATAAATTTACTTTTATATACCTAATGTTAGCATTTTGTCTTATAAATAGCTGAAGGAGAAATCAACACTTTCTTCAACTATGATGGTTGCTAGATCTCTGAATCAATGTGTTACTTAAAAAACTCTGTTTCCCTGTGGATGAGGAAAATCCACTGCCCTCATCGAATAATTTGTTTCATTGATTTATCTTGACTTTAAGTACTTGAGAAACACTTGGTGATCATAAAGATGATATAAAATTTCAGTGTCATTTGCCCTGTAGATAACAGTGCTTCTAACCACTTTGGCAAGAGCTCTCAATATTAAAAACAAAAAGTGATTGTTTTTTCTGTCTTTTAATAGTCTCTGGATGAAGAATGCTGAATATTGGAAATAATGTTTTTGAAGCATTTAGCTAAAAATGTTCACTTTTTTGTCCTCATCATGTAGAAATTCTTTCAGTATTCAATATAAAAGCGAGTGACATTTATTTATGTAAATTGTATATCACACTGTTACAGCCATATTCCTTCTTGTGTATTCATTGCTTGATTGGAGCCTCCTGATTGGCATCAGAAACTGTGTGTGTGTGTGTGTGTGTGTGTGTGTGTGTGTGTGAGGGGGGGGGGGGGGGGGGGGGGGGA
>NW_006773042.1:2853529-2866782 GCF_000442215.2 Lipotes vexillifer
GGGGGGAGAGGGGGAGAGAAAAGGGGGTTAAGGGAGAAAAGGGGAAGAGAGGGAAAGAATAAAAGTGGAGAGGATGAGGGAGAAGAGAAGCTGGGGTAAAAAAATAAATAACTCTCAGAAAGACAAAATAAAATATGGTATTGTAAGACATGGATGCCCTCTGTCTGAGTACTTGAGAGTGAAATTTGACCACATCCATCACTGAACTTGGCAGGAAATGACCTAAAACTGTCCTTTCTGGGTACTGAGATGAGAATCGTTGTCCAGGCCGTCTCCTTTCTTGGCATCTACTGCCCAGAGACTAAGATAGCCGATTAAGCCTAATTGTGATAAATTATGTGCTTTATATTCATTCTGATGGAGAAATACTGCCTAGCAGGTAATAACCCCAAACCGCTAAACTAATTGTGGTTAAAACCTTGTGTTAGAAGTAGGATGACCCTAGATGAAAGAGGGTAGTGCTTCAACTATGATGCCATTATTCCTGCATCCCAATTTATATATACAATTAATTTTGTGACAATGTATGAACTTATTAACATTAATATGGCTAACAAGGCCTGTCCTTCCAATATACTCTCAGCTTTTAATCCTAGCATAGCTTCATTGGCATGAACTTGAAAACCATAAAAATCTAAAGGTTGTACCCTATTTCTGTCACAGATATATGAAATTCCATTACAACTATTCTACACTAACTTTCCTCTACTTCTTATCTTTATTTCAGTGATCCTCAAGTGATTTATTTTTGATATCATACCCCTATTAGTAAAAACATTTTATGTTTGTTTTGACATTTATAAATCCTAATCATGTTATCTCTGGACTAATATTATCATTAAAATATACAGAAGTAGAAAAGTAGATAAAATAAACCCCAATAGGAGTTCTAATGCTTTCTTGCTCCATCCCAGTGGGTTGTCTTACACACCCCATGGGGTGGGCTGACTTCTCTTTGTAGAGCAATGCTCTGGCCAACAGACTGAGGCTTTTGCAAAAGGAGAAATTTAGCACACACTGATTCTTCTATCTCAGTACAGTTCAGATGTATAAAATTAAGAGCTGAAAGGGATTTTAAGGGTTCATCCAGTAACTCTCTTTTACCACATCCATGACAGATGGAAATTCAGTATAAGAAATACTATATTTTATACTTGAAATGTGCTAAGAGATCATAACTGTTCTCACTACAAATACACACAAATGATAACTATATGAGGTGATGGATATGTTAATTAACTTATGGTTTAATCTTTTCACAATGTATACATATATCAAAACATCACATTGTATACCATAAATATAAATAATTATTATTTGTCAATTATATCTCAATAAAGCTGGGGAAAAAGATATAAACAAACAAACAAAAATAAATCCATCCCTTCCCTAGCAGTGCTCTTCTTGTTGGACACCACTGTTAGAATGTTCATTATTATACTGATGAACTTAGTGTCCATTTAGGACTTACACTGTCCATTTAGCAATCATAGGTTTGGTCATCTATGAATAAACAAACCTAGTCACTCTTTTTTCATGGTAGCCTTTCACATATTTGAAGAAACCTATGTAAGCTTGGTTCCTCTTATTGATACTGTCTCCAAGTTTAATATATCCACTTGCTTCACCTAAACTTAATGAGGTATGTTTCCTAAGCCACAATTGCTCTCTTTCTTTCCCATTTTTCTTTTTTCTTTTTTTCTCCCCATTTTTCTTTGAGCATCACTAGCTTCTGAACATCTATCTGGAAATGGGAAACCAAGAAATGCAAACGTCACTCTACATAAGGTCTGACCATTCCATAATTAGAGAAGGAATATACCCTCCATTGATCAATAACCTATTTCATATAGCTAAATTAAATGAATAGTTCTTTTTTGGAAATATAATTATTTGTCTTCAAGAGTTTCAAAGGCAAAGAGCAAATTTATTATATCATAATGTTGCATATTAAACATCTGCTGTGGTACGTTATTTTTTAAAAAAAAAATTGTAAGGAGAAAAATCAATGGACCTAAAATAAAATGGAAAAATAAATATGAATCCACTAGGGCCCTACAGATAATGCAGCTGACTTTTCTTTCAATAAATATAGATAAGTTATTTCATGTGGAGGGACCTAGAATAATCATGATAAAATTACTTTATAGTAAGTGTGCCTGGGCTAAAATGTTCCATTATTTTAACAGATTCTTTCCATTTCTGGTTTCACTGATGTATGTTTCAGCCATATTTTTTTGTATTACTGCAGAGCTCGGTTAAGTACTTCTTATGCACCATTACTGACTTTTACATTATCTTCCTAGGTAGCAAATTTACAAACCTTAAGCAATTTGAATCATATATGTTTACAGTTTTAAATCACATGAAGGTAAGCAACTGATGGAATTCAAATGAAAAAATCATTCCTTGAGTAGAAATGTTAAGCTATTTTGGTCAAAATTAACTTAAAATTATGTTTTGTAAAAAATCGCTCAATTGTCTTAACAACCTCAGGTTCAAATGTGAGGAGTAAGTTGACAGCTTGGTATTCCACTGTATTTCAATGCTTGACCAGTCTCAGAATCAATTAATATTTCTGTGAAGATAAGCAAAATCTATTAAATGAAAATGTCTCTTCTTTTGCTCTCCATTGTGAAGAACTTATTTTCATTATGAAAAAAAAAAATCATCATCCTTACAGAATTGAGAGTTAAAATTATAACTGTAGGCTTATATTATTAATAAGAATGTCTTATTATATGGCAGTGTTATGTGGATTATTAATGTTTAGATTAATACCTTTAATCATATAAAATTTGGTTATCAAAAATTTATCACACATGCACACACACAAGAAGGAAGTTTTCATGTTAAAATAAGCAAAGTTTTAGGAATTGCAAATGGTCTACTCTTAACATTTAGAAAACATATAAAATTATATATAGGTACACACATTATAAAGTTTTCCATGTGAAATGAGGTGATATAGAAAATAAAAATAGGTAAAAAATTTATTCTATTAATATTTGGTAGTTTTCCAACTGGTTGGTAGTGAATCATAAAAACTAAATGCTGTATTTTGAGAAAGGTGATAATGTGGATAAACATGAAAGGGAGGAAACAAATACAACTGACTACACAGTTGATACTGGAAAATATCTTTGTTTCTTCCCATTTGAAAATGCAACTCTTCCCTTCGATTACAATAAGAAAATCCAAAATTAGCACTGTAAGCTAAAGATTCATTCTGGAGATTATAATTTACTGGTTGTACCTATTTAAAGTCAAATTTATTCAATTTTAATCACTTCAGTCTTTGACTATACTGGATTGAAAACAAATTACCACTAAATAACACTTCAATACTTCTTCTAATAAAGCTAGGCCTCTTATCTGAATTCTTGTGAGTTTTTTAAAAGGTCTAACCTAAGTGTAAAAATATTCCTTAAGACAGTTCCCTAAATATTTATGTGGCTGCCTTTTGAGTATCATGGAGCATATTCAGTAAGGTAGCCTTATGTGTCTATTTTCACTTATTTAAGATGTTATTTAATTAATAATCCCTTCTCCATCAAAAGTATAATATATACATATATACACATATAATTCTCCCATATATATGGAAAGCTTGACCAGGCATGGGTTGAGACATAAACCATCAATTAATCTTTAAATTTAAAGAGGCCAAAGCCTTTTTGTACAAGTCAGTAGAGCACGTGGGGACAGGTATTGATGTTTTAAATTCTGATCATGAATTCTATTCATTGTACACAGGGACAATTAGCAGGCATCTGCTTTTTAAAAAATTTAACCTCAGATTAGGATCTATGCCTAGAAGCTCCAATTCTGCTGCCAGAGTTCATTGCTTTTTTTTAAGTCAGGAGAGCTAGTAAGTCTCCTTTTTAACTTTTTTAAGTCAGGAGACTAAATGGTTAATGATCCATTAAAAACATCCCAGTAAAGGCAATGTGTAGCTTCCTATACATTGAGCTTAATATTTCCTGGCCCTGTGCTGTGGAAGTATAACCAAAGTCCAAAACAGGCTTATCTGGAAGTTGACTTTATTAACTAGCCAGGTAAGAGAGGGCAGTGTCCCTCTTTTGGTTAGCCACTCTTCCTGAATGTGGATTGAAACGACTAGATACAGGGTAAGAAGGAGTAAATTCCTTCTAAATAGAGGAAAGGCATTTTTGATTGGTTATTATAGGGGACTGTCTTTATTAGTATGAGGCACTAATTGAGTGCAAATTCATTTGAGTGGGCATGAAATTAGCCTGGTTCTCAGAAAGTTCTGATGATGAATTGTTTGAAGATCAGCTAGGCTTAGAATCAAGCCATGATCAAACCCTCATGTGTACATGCAAAATTTGAGCTGAGATTTCCTTTATCTCTACTAATCATAGAATTAAAGGAGGTTAGACCTATGAGTAACGTTAGAGAACATTTATTCCAATGTCTCATTTTAAGGATAAAGAATCTGAAGCCCAAGGTAGCAAGTAACATGCGAAGAATCATTCAGTGGACAAATGGCAGAGCCCTGAACTCTGACAACTGGGGTGTACACAGCACTGCAATGGAAACTGAAAATAGATCCCAGCACTAGAGAAACTGGAGAGTCTGAGGCATGGCATCACTTCACACACCATATGAGTGAATTTACTCTAGTGCAAAGGGCAACCTAATGGCTTGAAGGGGTGATGGCACTTCACGGAACAATGTGGAAACAGAGGGCCGCAGTGTTAATGTGTGTCATGGGGGTGAGGAATGGAGAGAATGAGTTTCAGTTACACCTCCATAAGCTCACTGGAATTTAAAAACTTTCAGTCCTAGGGAAGCTGCCAGAGTTACTGTGCCCTGCAGAGATGGGAGGCAATTAAGCAGAAGTCAGGATGTAATGACTACAGGATGGGAGAATGCTTAAAGGGTTTAAGGCAATTAAGATTCTATGACCTATTCTTGTGTCAGCTCTGGGCTACCAAAGCACCATTTAATCACTGTATTTCACACCTTCAGCATAATGAAAACACCTGCAACTTCATAGGTTCTGACTTAACTTGCAAGTAGAGTACTTCTGTGTTGTGACTAGAATTTTATTTCTTATAATAGGTCATCTCCCCCACTGCTACCCAGTTTCATGAGTCAACCTCCCGGATCCATTACAAGAATAACTAGTTGAAGCCATTTTCATCCTTCTTTCATGAAAACATCAAACGAAATTCAAACATGTTTTAACCTTTGTTTTAAAAACAAGCATTTAAAAAACTTTGTCCTTATTCTATTAGTGTTCAACAAATAGTCATTGAGTGGCTATCATCTACCAGGCACTAGTGTTTCAATATCGCTGAAGGAGCTCAAGGTTTGGTAGGCAAAAAATATATGCCAGGAAATATTACAATATTAAATTGAGGCATTTGCAGAAGAGTTCTATGCAAACACTGATGAAGAGTCACCCAAAAGGAAATACTTTAAACATAAGTGACTCTGTGGTCAAGGGGGAAGGGCATTGTAGACAGAGGGAATTTTCATGGGAATGGCAAGTGGTTTTGTGTGGACAGGGGACTGATGAGATGTGGGAAGTAGGTACCGGGAGTTAAAAGTAGTCCAGGATAGCTTAACCTTGGCACTATTGACATTTTAGACCTGATAATTTTGTTTTTGAGATGGTCCTGTGCACTTTTAGCAGACATCCTGGGGTCCACCCTCTAGATGCCAGTAGCACACATTCCCCTCCCCGCCCACACCACCATAGTTGTGAAAATAAAATGTCTCCAGACCTTTCCATATGTCCTCTGGTGAACAGAATCTTTCTTAGTTGAAAACAGTTGGACAACTTGTAGAAGCTAGATCACCAAAAGTCATCGTATATGCCATGAAAATGAGTATATTTGTGATCCCATACATTGCAGATGAGGTGACAAGATGTCATTGAGATGCTGTTGCCTTTCCAGTACAAGTTCACATGCCACTTGATGTTTTATAAAATTTTACAAAACATGTATATTTTGAATATATGCAGTTCTGGCAAGGGAGGCTTGAACTTTGCCCTTTTCAAAGGGGATCTAAATTCCTAAGCTAACATGAATCATCAGAAATGTCTGTAATTACTGAATACTCCTCATGTATGCAACCCTCTTATAGAAGCAAACACAGAAACAAAATAACATAACTTTCAAGACAACGGTAGTAAAATAATAAACAAGATGTGGACCCTGCCCCTTCTTACTGAGCAGCATCCTGGGCAGAGCAAGACACCCAACAAGACAAAAGCTGTGCACTTATTACACATTTAAGTAAGCAAAATATATTGTACTGATATAAGGATTTTCCCCCCTTATTTTGAAAGCATATAAAATTGAATGAAAATGATGCCTCTTTGCTTTGATTTTGATGAGCTCTTACAAAGCAAAAGATGTTCTAATGTGAATAGCAAGAATTTGCCAAATGAATGACCCACTGGCAATCTTAAATATATATTTTACAAAGACAGTGAAGAGGCCCCATAGCACCCTTCGATGGCATGCCAAATATGGGTAGTAGCTCCTGGTTTTTTGTTTCTGTTTTTTATTTTTTTTCTTAATGTCCCAACACTTGGCAATAATACTTGGTTTTCATCAGTGCTCCCTTCAGCATTTATTATATCACTATTGCCCTGGTAAAAAGATTACAGGCGTTAATCACAAATACAGTGTTGTTGCATGAGATTCTGAAACCTGATCCAACAGTGGTATGAGAATTGAAAAAAATTTGTTTGCATGTATAACATTGAAACAATGGTGGAGTCTTATTGATTCTTTTAGAAAGTTGTTCTTCCATAGAAAATCAAATATTGAATGACCTGATAAAATAAAATAAAGTATTTTTAGATAACACTCTAAAAAACAAGACTGAATACACTGATCAAATGATTTAACAGCATAAATAACATGGTTACTCCTATTTCCTTCAAATCATCCTATGTGTGTGTTTCACGGTTAAAGATAGTTTGAACGCATTAACCATTACAGGACAACCATCCAGTTAGGTATTTAAAGTGGTTTTGAGCTATTCAAGCTAGTTAAACATAAGTTTGGCAAAAATATGTGGAATATTTCAAATCTGGACACCATTCATTAATGGTCAAAAATATTTACACAATTCGTTACTATGTCCTGGGCACTAATTAACTTCTTTTTTCATTTTGAGCATCCAAGGAATCAATTTTTGTGAGATAGAATTTGAAGTTTCTAATCAAACTTCTAGTGCATTTTGTGTTCATGTATACATTAATGTGTTCATGTATTTCTTCTATATGAACTATATAAATGCTGATGTTAAATACCGATTGCATGCCAGATACTATGGTAGCTGTAAATACAATTATTTTCCCTGCACTTCAGGGAAGCTACAATTTAGTCAGGAAAATAAATATTACTTAAATAATCGTGCAAATAATGACAAAATCCAAACTCTGCTATATACTGAAAAGGAGAGTTACAGATCATAGAAGAGTATATGAGGTGAGAAATTACCTATTCAGGAAGGTTTCTATGAACTGAGATTTAAAGTACAAATAAGAGTTAAAAAATCAAAGAGGGAAATGGACAGCATCCCTGGAGAAGAAACAACATCTTCAAAGACGTTGTGAGGGGAGGGCTCACAGCCATGGTCATTGACTGAGTTCCTGAATATATAGTTGGAATGGACATACTTTGTAGTTAGGAAATTCCCAACGTGCTCGTTGGTGTGTGGGGCAAGAAATACTGTAGTGAGGAAGTCCAAATGGAAGCCTCTATCAAGAGAGTAAATGAACAATTCCCCCTGTACAGAATAGTAAAGATTAGAGCCACCCTTCTGATGGGCCTATCATACCTCCATATGATCCATGAGTTTGGACTCTAGGAAAGCCATATGGATGCTGAAGGATGAAAGTAGATTATTCAAAACTGAAACAAGTGGTAGCCCCAGCTGCAGCCACCATACCAGACATGGTATCCTTGCTAGAGCAGATTAACACTGCCTCTGGAATGTCATATATGCTCTTTTTTAACCCAGTCAGAAATGAGAATCATAAATAGTATGTATTTCTAATCTTGCTCCAGAGCTATGTGAATTCTTCCTCCTTTTGTCAAAATATAGTCTGAAGGGAATTGGATTGCCTGGAGATCCCTCAGAAAATCACACTGATCCACTGTATTAATGGAACCCTATCAGTAACGTCATGCCAACCAAAACAGATGAGCAAAAGTAGCAAATACAGTGGAAGCTTAGAAAGGCACATGTGGTATGATAGGAAATAAGCCCTACAAAGACTGAGGGGCCAACATACGAGTGAAGTTTGTAGGGTTCCACTGGTCTGTGGCTTAATGGGACATTCCCTGAAAGTAAGGGGCAGATTATTGCCTCTTGCAACTGTCACTGCCAAGAAGTGAGAACAACACCCTGTGGCCCTCATCATCCTCTAAAAGTCACATATCTCATACTTGGAAATACTATTCAAACCCATTTACCATATGTCCATGACATATAACTCACCCTCCCTTTCTGTAAAGTGGATTTGTTCATTCAATATGATTTTATGCAAGATTCTGTGTCAATGAGTCAAACACTAGAAATCTTCACATACTGGTGTACTCACATACTGAGCCAATCCATTATTGCACTGAGGTACTGATGCAATAATGGTGGATGGCATTGGGGTGCAGGATACCTGCTCCTGGACTTTACTTGTAACCTCTAGTCTTACTCATGCCCCTGAAATACTACTTTTGTCTTACAATGGATTGTTACTGGGCCCACCTAATTTATGACTTAGTAGCTCTGATAGAACCCAGATCATGATAGGCACTTTTGACAGCGTACTCACTTTATGTCCCACGTTCAGGCACTTCATCTCTACCAGGTCCCAGAAGCATGCCAGAGGCATGGTCTTGTATTTTGACATGGTCTTACTCCAGGACCCTAAGCATGTATGTTATGATTCTTTTTTTTTTTTTTTTTTTTTTGAGTTTGCCCCAAGCTACAGCTGGGCTTGCTCACCACAGATATCTCTAATATCACAAGGTCTATTAGGTCTATGGTCCTAGGGGCAGGACTGCTTATATAATTGCCTGGATCAGCCCCCAAGGTCTATGTAGGTTTGTCTGAGACATTTGTTGTGACACAGTTAAGTTTCACCCTCTGCCAAAACTTGCTTTTTCTGATACCCTCCAGATGTTGACCCTGAGAGCACACTCCAGTAAACTTTCTCAATGCAAATCTTCTTCCAGGCATGCTTCCTGGGGGACCCTACCTGAGATTAGTAGAGAGAGCAAGAAGATAGAGCCAGAGACAGAGCACAGGGAATCTGAAGAAATACCATATTATTTCATCATTTGTAAGGTGGACATCTTTTTGCATATCACTTAAGTTGGAATGCAGTTAACAATCCCTATGATAAACAAGTATTGTGCTATATATTTATTGTAGTAGTAATTGAAAAGCTTCAGAACATACCACCCAAAATATGCTGCTTTGGCATATTGATTATTTTCAGCTGAAGGCACTTGAGAACCAGCAGACATAAGAAAGGCTCTCTGACCTCCCCCATTCTATCTAGAAGCAGGTCATAAAATTTCCTGTGAGAAAGGTGCCCTCCCTGTACCAGGAAGAGAAGAACATTCTTATCACTGAGACTGACAGGCCATGCCAAAATGGACCTATACAAACCAACCTACTAAAATAATCCTTATCTTCCATTAGTTCTCCCCATATATTTCCCAGGCACTGTCCCACAAGTTACTGCCTCCAGCCCAAACCCCTTTGCTTTGTCACTTCTCCACAAATTTATCATTTTTTAAAAAAGTATAAAAGCTCTGGGCCCTAACTGCTTCTTTCATCTTCATTTTCCTTTTGAAGAATCCCATGTGCATGTGAAAATATTCAATAAAATGTGTATGCTTTTCTCCTGTTAATCTGCTTTAGGTCAGTTTAATTCTCAGGTCCGGCCAAAGAACTTAGAGTGTAAAAGGAAGTTTTCCCTTCCCTACACAGTACATTAATGAATAATGTGCCTTACATCCAAAACATAGTAGATTTGATTAAAAACAAAATAAAACAAAGGAAGAAGACTTTAGAATCTAGACTTGCTGGAGTTTGAAGAACTTTTAAAGGGCTTAGTGGAGATCCTAAGAGCAACGCAAAGCTATTTAAGGAGAAAAGCATTATAAGGTGTGTTTCTGAAAAAAATAATTTGATCTACCATATGAGGAAATAAGGGCTGATAAACTCATGAGCAGGCCTCATGTAGTAGTCCATGCAAAAAAAAAGAAAAGAGAGTGGTGTTGTTAGAGATAAATACAAGTGGATAGATAGATGACTTTGAGAGAGATTTAGCAGGTGAAAACTATAGTAAGATTTAGGATAAACATGAGCAGTAAGGCAGTGAATCTTGCTGTTAGATTAGCAACCAGGTGACTGGTGGTACCATTCATAAGATAAGGAACACTGGATGGAAATCATGTCAGGTTTCTTGAGAGGGGAAATGTATATGAAAATCAGGAGTTGTTTAACACTTTAACTCTGAAGATGTCATTAGGCATTTGAGAAGAAATGTCAAGTAAAATGTTTTATACATAATTCTAAGGTTCAGAGAAGAAGTATGTGCTAGTGATACAGTTTTGGAAATCATCTGAGTAGATCAATAAGTGGTAACTGAAGCTCTAAATATGGATGAGATCACACAGGAGAGTGTGAGGGGAAAACAAAAAGAAGATGGCGGCCTAGGACCAAGCCTCTACTAACTCCAGGATTTAGCAACTGGGTAACAGAAATACATTTATAAAAGGAGACACTGAAGAAGCACTCACAGATGAAAAACAGTTGGCTGTTGTGCCCCAGAAGACAAGCAAAGAAAATGATTCTAGAAGGAGAGAGTGGAAATTGGTGTTGAACGTTGCTGATACAGCAAGTAAGATAGGGACTGAAAAAAATGTTATTTAGTCAGTGATGGGGAGGCCATTAGTGACATCATCAAGAGCTGTTTCTCGGGATGGTTGGATGCTGCACGAGAGCAGTTTAAAGAGTGAGGAAATGAGGAAATGGCCATAAGCTCATCTGCGAAAGGCAGGAGAGAAGATGCTAAGTGAGAGGTAGTGAATCTGGCATTTTTGTTTTGTTTGTCATTTCTTTCTTTCTTTCTATTCTGTCTTAGTCAGCTCAGGCTGCCATAACAAAATACCACAGAATGAGTGGTTTAAACAACAGGAATTTATTTCTTACAGTTCTGGAGGCTGGGAAGTCCAGAATCAAGGTACCAATCAATTTAGTTTCTGGTGAGAACCCTCTTCCTGGCCTGCAGATGACTGCCCTATTACTGTGTTCTCATCTAGCAAAGTGAAAGAGAGCTCTTCTTACAAGGACACAGAATCCATCATGGCGGCCCCACCCTCATGACACCACCTAAATCTATTTACATCCCAAAGGTCCCACCTCCGAATACCATTATACCGGGGGCTGGGGCTTCAACATATAAACTGTGGGGAGACACAAACATTTAGTCCATAACATATTCTCTGTGTCTGTCTGTCTCTCTTTCAAGAGAATTAAGCACATTTAAGAATCAATAGGGAGAACTGAATTTAGAGCCAGAGATTGAATATACAAAGGGAAAAAAAGATTGATTGATAATATAAGAATTCTGAATTAGCCAGAATGACTTTTTACCTTCTACATGGTAGAAAATGGTTCTTGGTACAAATAGTTTGTTTTTCTTTCCTAAAACTGAGTGGGTGTAGTACTTACAAAGTGAACTCTTTGGAAAAAACAACTATAGAATCAGAAAGAAATTAAAAATAAGATTGTGGAGATTTTCAGACAATTATTGTAGCTTGATGCAGATTAGCCAAGTTCTGTTTTTGTTTCCTTCCTATCCAAGACTTCAGATTGTAACAAGTTTTACAACACTAATATAAATAATGACAAGTTATCCATATGCAAAGCTACTCATGGAAAATTTTCACTCACTGGAGAATCATATATGAAGCCAGGCCTAAATGTGCCCATTAAATGTGATGCCAATCGATCATCCTGCCACATCCACATGCCCCTGTATTTCCAGAGGTGATGAGCTACTGAGAAAATCATAATAACTTTCCGTTGGACTGTTAACTATGGTTAAGAAAGAAAACCTACGGATCAGCAAGTAATCCTTATACTTCAGCCACTACATTTTATTTATTAGGGAAATTCTTATGCATTCTCCAAAACCCAGCTCCAACCTCATCACACTAGATCTCTTCCCTAACCCGACCCCTGCCTCTGCACAAGGCACATACCTCTTCCAGGGCACTTAACCCAACGTGCTGCAAAATTTTATTTTAAGTTTTAAGATTAGACTGTGAGCTCTATGAGGGGAAGCACAGCTTCTGATTCTTCTTTGCAGTCACAGCACTTTAACAGCTCCATGTTACTGAATGAGATAGAAAAGAAGGAGGAGGCAAAGAAGAAAGAGGAACAGGAGAAGAAAAAAGGAGAAAAGGAAGGAAAAAAGAAAGGAAAGAAGGAAGGGAGCAGAAGAAAAGAAAGAAAGGAAAGAAAGGGAGGGGACAGAAAGGAGAAAGAGGAGGAAGGAAGGGAGAAAGAATAGAAAGAAAAACCTGTTAAGCATTATCAGAGGATAGAATGATTTGTGATCAAATACCTGGCGAAAAGTATAAGGTTAAAACTTGTAATTATAGCGCTTCCCTGGTGGCGCAGTGGTTGAGAGTCCGCCTGCCGATGCAGGGGAACACGGGTTCGTGCCCCGGTCCGCGAAGATCCGACGTGCCGCGGAGCGGCTGGGCCCGTGAGCCATGGCCGCTGAGCCTGCGCGTCCGGAGTCTGTGCTCCGCAAGGGGAGAGGCCGCAACAGTGAGAGGCCCGCGTACCGCAAAACAAAACAAAAAAACCTTGTAATTATATATTTCATAAAACTGACAAATGTTCTGAAAGAAAAGACAAAGATTTATTCATTTAACAGATATTCATTGAGCACCTGTTTGGTATCAGGCCTAGACCACTGGAGGCTATCTCATTAATAGAAAATTCCCTGTCCTTCTGGATTTCACATTCTAGGGGCAAGTGACCTTAATTTAGTATATAGTATATAGTATGCTGTGTAGTACATTATCATATAGTATGACAGTATGTGTTAAGTGCTATGAAAAAAAAAAAAAAAAGAACAGAGTTACCTGAACCAGAGTGCAAGCAGCAGAGAGGGCAGGCAAATTTTTTTTTTTTTTTTTTTTTTTTTTTTTTTTTTTCCCGTATCGGGCCCC